>NC_041395.2:70649634-70879634 GCF_900747795.2 Erpetoichthys calabaricus
CTTGAAGCCATTCTGGACAAGATGGCAGCCTATCACATTTATTCAGGCAGCCACACTCACTTAAACTAAGCTAGCATATACTGTATGTCTTTTATGATGCTGGAGAAAACAAGGCGTTTAGAATACCCATTGAAAATCCACCCAGGCTAGTCAAGAACATTCACGCTTTACAAAAGAAGTGCCTTGGTTGGATTAAATCCCTGATATCTGGAGGTATGAGAGAAAGGCGCTAATCACTGAGCACCTTCTAATAATTATTTGGTTCCTAAAATATTGAGTGCAACTTTTCATCCATAATTTAATAGTTCCTCATGGCAGGTAATAATAATAATAATAATAATAATAATAATAATAATAATAATAATAATAATAATAATAATAATAATAATTCTTTACATTTATGTAACAGGGCGGCATGGTGGCGCAGTGGTAGCGCTGCTGCCTCGCAGTTAGGAGACCCGGGTTCGCTTCCCAGGTCCACCCTGCGTGGAGTTTGCATGTTCTCCCCGTGTCTGCGTGGGTTTCCTCCCACAGTCCAAAGACATGCAGGTTAGGTGGATTGGTGATTCTAAATTGGCCCTAGTGTGTGCTTGGTGTGTGGGTGTGTTTGTGTGTGTCCTGCGGTGGGTTGGCACCCTGCCCGGGATTGGTTCCCTGCCTTGTGCCCTGTGTTGGCTGGGATTGGCTCCGGCAGACCCCCGTGACCCTGTGTTCGGATTCAGCGGGTTGGAAAATGGATGGATGGATGGATTTATGTAACACTTTTCTCACTACTCAAAGCACTCTCCATGCAGGTAGGACCTGGGAAGTGAACCCACAATCTTCTTACTGCAAAGCAACAGCACTGATTAATTTTCATCATTTCTATTTTTATTTTTCCAAAATTGTAATTTAAGTCAGCCATTTGAATTTTTTTTTCATTATCAAGTGTAAGCTAGAAACCAGATGTGGGTGGAGGGCCAGTCCATTGTAATGCACACTTGCTCAAATACCCAGCTTATAGTCAGTGTACAAAATATCCTGTGGTAATAGTCCAGATGCCTTAACATTGAAATCTTACTATGGTACAATAGAATTCACAATAAATTAGATATGGACAAGGTAATAATTTAGGATATGCATATCTTAGACCAATGAAATGCATTATATGTGGATATGTAGTCTGTAATCAAAAAACAGCCACTTCTTATATATACTGTAACTGAAACTCTGTCTATCAAAAACCACTGCAGTTTCGTCTGTACCATTTCGTTTCTCATTGAAGTGTGAAGTTGAATGCCAAATGCTTCCTGCTTAATGCTTGGAATTGAAATCCTTTCAGTAGCATTGCTGTAGAATCATTCCAATTGAACAACTAAAAGCAGCAACACTGCAATACCTGCACGTGGTTCTGATTTATTTGTTTCCTTAAACAGTCCCTTCCCTCTTTCTCTAACCCTGCTTATTTAAAGGATTTAGACCAATGCCACTCAAATATCTCACTCCACACATCCTGCTCCCTGACTCTCCTCTCGTCCTGTCCAGACTGTGAAGTGCTCGCAGACTGCCAGGCAACTCAGTCTTGCCTGTGAACAGCTCTCTACATTATGTTGCAATATTTTTTCAAAAACTCAGTGATTTTTTTTAAACATGCAACATGACACACTAGTTTCTGTTTTTTTTAGCCTAATATTGCAGAATATATTTATGTCACTTTTCAAAAATTAATATATACAGTATATATATTCACACATGGGTATATATGTAGAAAATGGTATGGTAGCCAGTAGGACTTTAGGGACTTTCAAAACTAGACTTGATGTTATTTTAGAAGAAGTAAGTGCATAGGGATGGTAAGCTTTGCTGGACTGATTGGCCTTTTCCTTTTCCTTTCTAGATTGTTCTAATGTTCTATCATAGGACACAAATCAGTCTTTATTTTATATAACATCGTACATACTGGAGCACGTAAAGAACTTTGTCACACTCTTTATAAATAGGTAAACTCTAAAATGAAAACAAAAATTAATAAATATACATCAAAATAGATGTCAGCTTTAAATAAAGGCACGACTATGTGCCACTCTGGTCCACACTAAAGACTGACAAACTATCAAAAGATGTACAACTGCAGCCATTTATTAAAACGAGTAAGAAACAGAGTGTTAAATGCAACTATGTATGAAACAGTTAACACCCATCTACATCTCTCAGGCCTGCCTATTTATGAGGCAAATTATCTGTCCCTTCAGTGGGATGGCTTGTTCAGTTGCCAGCTTCCACATTAAATTCTGCCCCAACCCACCTCACTCCTTCAGCTTTTTCTCTCTTTTTTCCCTTTGACCTGACCTGACTCCTACCTCCCACACTGGCATGAAGTAACCTTCCACACATTCCCAAGAGGCACTTCCAACAAACCCGTGGATTGACTTACACATTCTAGCACAGCATGTTTTGGTTTAGGGGCAACATACTAGAGCTCCCCTGAACCCCTACGTGGACCTTGGTGTAACTGTAATTTGAAATCTTAGTCAACCCTAGATGAACAATTAGGACTGTCCTGAGGTAACAAGGATACCATTTACTGCCAGTTGCCAGTGTGAAGGATTTTTGCTGGCCTCCAGCCAGTCTTCCATGACCTAATTCTTTCTGTCTCTCAGCAGTTCACTAATTGTCGTGTAGGTTATCCTGATGAGTTTCTTTGGTACCAAACACACTCTCAGTTGTTGATACACTGAATATAGTATAATAATACAGTGTTGCCAATTAGATCCACCACTTAGGACCATGCTGGTTTGGTGCCACAAAATCATAATGTCATGTTGTCCCTGTCAATACTAAGGCCAGTTACCAGTGGTGCCCTGTATCCAGCATTCCACATCTTCATTCACAGAAATTCATACTGGTTTCTCTCCAAAGCATACAAATAAGTTGGATATTACAGCAAAAGTCAAAAGATTAGTAATAAGAAGAAAAGTTTAAAGTATACCAGTCTCACATTCACATACCAAGGTTTAATGAATACATTTTAAATTAACTAATTTGAGGTAAAAGATGAATTTTCATTGAAAAACCCATGCACAACATGGAAAAAAGTTAAACTCATATAGAATGTATTGCAGAACATATTAACAGAAACAAATTGCAGGAATAATAATAGTTCAGGCAGTACCTTCTTATTTAGCAATTAGTATTCACCAGTATAAAAAGGGCTATAGAGGCCACTACCCCAGATATTATTTGTTTTATTCTAAACTATGGTATTGTTAGCATAAAACAGATTTAAATAGACAATGCTGCACAGACACCCTAGAGTGAATCATATTTTCATATTTATTTCCATTTTATTAATATGTAAATATCTACTCTTTTTTTTAATCTGCTCTATTCAGTTTTTGCCTTTTTATCATAAATAGAAGCAGATTGCTTTACTCTGAGATAAAAATACAAATCAATTGTTTCTCGCAACGTCTTCAAACATACATGCCTGTGCGTAATTCTAGCTGAACAGACATAATTTCTTTTTGGACTGGTTCCCATGTTCAGTCCTGGGGGTCCCCTGTGGCTGCATTTTTTTTTCTCCAACCAACTTTTTCTTTTAATTGACTCCTGCCTTAATTAAAGAAGATAATATTTCCCCTTTTGACTGTTTTGGTGCAATACAGAAATAAAAAAAACAGTTTTAAGATTTTAATCATCATTATATTTTCAGTCCACTTTTCCAGATTTTGATACATATAGGCCATTATATACTACTATTGAGCGTCTTAGTGAGTCTGATGCTGAAGTAGAAGCGTTCAGCATTCCGTGACAATTATGGGAGCAGAAAAGGGGAGATAACAGCAAACTAACAAAAGAGAGTTAAGCTCTATGGATAAATACAAGTATTTCTAAATGTATTACTGCACAGAATATAGAATGATAGAAGAAAAATAAAAGACCAGCTATTTAAATAATGAGATCTCTTAGATGTAAGATGGGCTTACTGATTATGAAACTGGTTAAGACAAAAAAAGGCAGCCACAGAGGTTCCTCAGGACTGAACTTGAGAACCACCATGTATTGTTAAGACAGTTGTTACTACCTGCTCCACAAGGCTTATTCTTACCTGGACAAAGCTGGCAGCACTGTGAGAATTATGTTTTTTGATGTCTCCATTGCCTTGAGTACCAACCATCCATCCCTGTTAAAGGGTAGGGATAGGCAGGTGGATGAGCCTATGGTGTCCTGGATAATGGACTGTTGGGCAGACGGCAGTTTGTGAGATTAAAGAACTGTGCCTCTGACAGGGATGTGAGCAACACTGGAGCACCACAAGGAACAGACCTGCCTCCCATCTCTTTATACCTCTGACTATAAATATAAAGCCAGGTCCATAAGTATTTGGACTATGACACGACTTTCTTAATTTTGGGCTCAATACACCATCTCAATGGATATGAAACAAAGCAGTCATTATGTGACTGAAGTGTAGTCTTCCAGATGTCATTTAAGGGGTTCACCAAAAATATCGCATGAGCCATTTAAGAATGACAGCCATTTTTCTGCCTAGACCCCACCTTTCTAAAGGCTCAAAAGTAGTTGGACAATTGATTGACAATTAGTTGGGGGTCCACATAAATAGCAGGATAGATTTGTCTCGGAACACAGAGGAACTATATAACAAAAAGGGCAGAGAAGGCTCTTCTTCCTTGGGAGACTGCATTCCTTTAATGTGGGAAGTGACACCCTTCACAATGTCTACATCTCTGTAATTGTCAGTGGGCTTTTCTTTGCTGTGGTATGCTGGGCTGGTAACATCACTTCAAGAGAAGCCCATCGAATCAACAAGCTAATTATTAAATGGCACACAATCTTGACACAGTGGACAATGGAACACAATCTGGAGCCCCCCGGAGGTAGTAGCAAAGGAGAGAATTAAAACAAATATGTGTGCCATATGCTGCACATCCTCTCTCTGTCACACTAACGCACAGGTCTTTCAGTCAGCAAATTATTCAGCAGAAGTGTGTCAAGAAACACTACTGGGAGTCCTCCATACCAACAGCAACACACTTGCATAATGCATCACTGTGACTGCCAAGTTAGAAGTTTTCTTTCTTTTTAATTTTGTTACTTTTTACTCATCTATCTATCTATCTATCTATCTATCTATCTATCTATCTATCTATCTATCTATCTATCTATCTATCTATCTATCTATCTATTCATAGTGTATGAAGCCTTATTTTAGTGACTGGGAACAACATTACAATCAGAAGCACTTTTATTCACCAGTACTTAATGTACAGGAATTTGACTTGGTAGATTTGGAGCTGTTTATAAAAGAACAGAACATCACATACAAATAACATAAATTGCATAAGTTAAAAAGAAAAAATTCATACAAGTTTGCAGAATAGTACAATTATCAAGGAGATGTGCAAATGATGATGTGCAAGTGAAAGTGTGAGTGTGTGGTGTGTATGCACATGCACACATATACATGTGCATATACTGTACACACACACACATTCATATAGTATCTGATAGACTGCATGAATATACAAAGTTAGGCTAGGTTACTGGTTTGAGAGGGCTATGGCTCTGGGAAAGAAACTATTGAGGTGTCTGTTAGTTTTAGTTTTACAGCAAGATCACTTTATCAGATCAAACTGAAATCTTGCTGTTTCATTATTGTAGGTCCTCTGAGAATCGTTCTGCTGACTCTCTCAGCCCAATGTAATTGTCCCTGCCTTGTACTCAGTGCTAATGGCATAGCCTGCAGTCTCCTGTGGTCCTCCTCTAAACTGTAAATTCAGATAACTGCTATAAAGAAGCTCTCTTTCAAATGGAATTCATTTTTGGAATATCCGACAATCACTTCTAGGGTCAAGGGTTGGCTTTGAGAGCCTCAATGTCACCAGATAGTAGTGTTATTGGGTGGCTCCTGAAACAATTCCCCGGCATCATGGCAGCTTCTAAGCCTTCTGCCTTCATTTTATATACAGTATACTGTTAGATGACTGGCTGTAGCTCACCTTTTCGTCTACATAACTCATGTCAGCCTTCACTGGCACTTCTCATCAATAGTTTGTTTCTAACCATATGATAACTATTGGATAGACATTGTTTGGTTGCTGGACCAACACAAAGGCATATAATTTAAATCGGCAGGATTGTTGCTGTTTGTAATAAATCAATGTGAACATGTCAGATTTAGAGTATTGTTCATTTGTGAAAACTAATTCTAATACTCTTCTACAAATTGGGAGGTTTATACCCAAACTCTCCAACACCCTGTCTACTTTATATCCATCCACAGAGTATATTCCCATTGCTTGTCTCCCACATAATAGTTCTCATTCTGTCATACGCTTAATTTTGATGCAATCTTCAAATTATCATTTTTGCAAATTCTTCACTTGCTGATCAAAAATTAGACTAATTAAACCATTAAGCTGAAAAGTTAACACACAGATGTTTGGTGAATAATTGCAAAACATTTAGTTAAACAAAAAAAAGTAATTTAGGTGAGGAAAAACTTTTGTCCAAAGTGTCTATGAAAAATGTGCAAAATAGTTAAAATTCCCAAGTGTCAGATTTTTATGGCAATTACCTTATAGCAGGGGTCCTCAATCACAGTCCTGGAGGGCTGCAGTGGCTGCAGGTTTTTGTTCTAACCTGGTTGCTTAATTGTAAAGCAATTCTTGCAAATAATTTAATTTCATGGCTTGTCAGTGCTTTAACTATGTTATGTCAGGTAATTCTTATATCCTGGATTTTCTTTCCCTTTCTAAGGATATCTTCTAAATAATTTGAAGGCTAAAATGGACGAATAATTCCCATTCCTTCACTTTTTCCTCTTCAATTTCCTTCCAAGTATTTAATTTAACCCAATAGTGCATGCTTACACACAGGTGTAAATGGTAACAAGCTAAATGGAGAAATGCTGGTCTCTTTTGTCATTTGCATGTTATTGCTAATTAGGAGCAATTAAAAACCAAGAATATGGCTATTTAAGACTAAAATAAGCAATAAGAGTTCAAAATCTTAACGAGCGAGACAACTAAAGTGAAACAGAAGTGTTACTTGAGCAATAAGTGCTTCTTATTAAGCAGTTGGGTTGGAGCAAAAACCTGCAGCCACTGCGGCCCTCCAGGACTGTGATTGAGGACCCCTGCCTTATAGAGAACAGAGGCAAATCTAATGCAGTTGCACCTGTTATTTCAAAAGTGATAATATATTGCTTAAATCTAGCAGGTCATTTAAAAATCTCAATTAAATCAATGTGAAGAAGTAAAGGCAGGCCAGCATTCCCTGATATGCTGTCTATGTACACTTACAAAGGATTAGCAGTCCAATCTGACTGTACAAAGTACTTACTGAAAGAGGATTGTAAAATTATAGTGAGAATTTCTTAACAGCCAAAGATATAAAATGTATGTGTCTATGTGACTGTCTATACATTGTGAGAGATGGCTGCCAGCCCAGCCTGGCCGGGACGCCCCAGATATGGAAGGATGGGGGGTGGCAGCTATTTGTGGACACTGCCTCCCCCAAAATGCTAGATGGCAGCTCCCCTGGAATGCAATGGTGCCCCAGATTCCTGCAGGGCATCCTGCAATTTGGAATTTGGTTTCTTAGACCTGTTGGATGCCATGGGTGCCGTCCAGGGGGAGCTGTGAAAGGACCTGGGGAGTCATGCTTCCCTTGTAGCCCGGAAGTACTAATGCATTACAACAACAGAAGCTCCTAAGTACTTCCGGGCTGATTAAAACCTGAATTCTCCATCTGACCCGGAAGTGCAGGAAATCACGTGGGAGGAAGAGCAGAAACACTTCCGGGTCAGGAACTATATAAAGGACAGATGAAGACTCAGCATGCGATTCAGAGTTGGGTGGAGGTGGACGAAGCTTGCTGGGAGGTGTGGAGGAGAGAAATGAGAATATTATTGCACTCATGTACAACATCCATCAGCACTGTGGGGTTTGCGGTATATTCTGGTAACATAGGGCCCAAGACAAGAATTAACCCTGGAAAGGACAGAATTCCAATTTATGCCACTAATGCCTCTTTATGTCTCTAATTAACCTAACAGCCTTTGGAATTAGAAAGAAAAGTGGAGAAATTGGGGTGAAAATTCCACACAGACAGCATCCAAACACAGGATTCTTGACCTTTAAGGATGCAGTGTTAACTATTGCACCATTGTGCCCCTTAGCATCTTATTAACTTAAATTCTAATAACAACATGCACCAAATATCACAATTCTGACAGTTTTGGGTTCTGATAATTCAAAAGAGAAATATGGTCCAACAAACATCACTGTGAGTGATTACCTGCCAAAGTGTGAGGGGCAGATAATGGAAGCACAAGTGCTCATGTATAGTTGAGTGCATGCTATAGTCACATTTAATGTAAAAAGCTTCTTCCACCATCCTACTTTTGAAATTGGTTAAATGTCGTCCTAAGGAACCTTTCTATTATGAAGTATTCAGGTATTTTCAGATATTGTGTGAGTATATTATCATTATTTTGAAATGCTATTTTCTGACATTTGCACTGGGGGCTTTACTAATACAAATCTCATGTTACACATCCTCGCACTCAGGGTTACCACTGAATAACTTCCAGGAGTGTGGTCTTCACCTTATCCACACTCTATTTTATTTTACTCTGCTTTAGATGTCCACATCTCTTAAAAACTCTGGGCTTATGTCCACTACAACGTTATGTACAAAACCACTAAATATTTTATTTTGTCAATATGTGATCTATTGATGCTTGTGTACCAGCTTTAAATATGATTATCTGTGCTTGTGATGCTGTAACTGGCTGAACAATCAACAATATAACATGAGCAGGTGTAATAAAAAAGTAGCCACTCACTTAATATTATATTTTATTTTGAATGAAATTGAAGTTCATTTGCTTACGATGCAAAAGTTCAGTATAAAATTCACTCCATTTGTACCCTGCACAAATACTAAGACCCTGTGGTGGATGTAAATTAAACACTAACAGCAAAATAAGCAGAATAAAGTCATGTAATGAATTATTATTATTATTATGACTAATATTTGTTTCGACTGGCAACCCATATTGGTGATCAGGTATTTGTCTTTCATACTTCTACAAAAGCTATTGAATATAAGCTGTTAATCCCATTGCCTTGTGCCCTGTGTTGGCTGGGATTGGCTCCAGCAGATCCCCGTGACCCTGTGTTAGGATATAGTGGGTTGGAAAATGACTAACTGACTGACTGTTAATCCCATAGGGAAATGGAAGTTTCTGATCATGAGTATAATAATATTTTTGAATTTGATTCTTTACCGGTGGGCCTAACCCACTAAGAGCCTCTCCCAGAAGGTTAAAAATGACAAATTTCAAAAATAAGTGTGTGGGGTATCATTTTAGATTATTTCAAGGTCAGTGATTACAAATAAGATTTGTTTCTTTTTTAATTTTTGATCCTTTACTAGTGATCTAGCCCTCTAAGGACCCCTGTTAGACAAATGTCTATTACAATTAAGAATATTTAGACTTTAAACATTTAAACTGCAGTTTTTAATATTTCAAATATTTGACAGAACTATTCTTTTTTGTTTACTTCTACCTCAAAAAAGTTAATCATTACACT
The DNA here is from genome assembly GCF_900747795.2 of Erpetoichthys calabaricus. Taxonomy (NCBI): domain Eukaryota; kingdom Metazoa; phylum Chordata; class Cladistia; order Polypteriformes; family Polypteridae; genus Erpetoichthys; species Erpetoichthys calabaricus. The sequence continues at coordinate 70,659,237 of NC_041395.2, forward strand.
TCTTATGCACACCCTGAATTATGCTAATTCAGACTTTTTTGGTGTTCTGATATTATAAAATATTATTTTCTGCTTTACTGCATTCTTTTTTTGTTATAGAAAATTCAATTTGACAATCAAATAATCCTAGCACGTTTTGCTTTTTACATTTTTCTCAACAACAAAGATCATAATGTGTAAAACAATGTTTTATAATTTTGGAATTACCGATAATGATTTCTCCTGCCTGATTTTGAGAAGATTCAAGTGTTATCATTTTCACTTTCACCTTTAAGCACAGGAACACAAACTGAAGTAAATAGATGATAATCATAATGTATATTTCATGACTTTACTTGAAAGATTTTGCTTATAGCTCACTAACCTAAAGTACTTTATGTATTTATTGTTTGCTTTACTGCAGGATGTAAAATGAAGCCATGGTCTACCTGGACACAGTGTAGCAAACTTTGCGGAGGTGGAATTCAGGAGCGTTATATGAATGTGAAGAAAAAATTCAAAAATCTCCAGTTTACCAGTTGCAAAGATAAGAAGGAAATCCGAGCTTGCAATGTGCATCCCTGTTAGAGTTATAGAAGCCTTCAAGATTTACAGAGCTGTCTAAGAGAAAATCGGTCTTGTTTTAATCCAGGTTTAGATAAAGAGGCAAACAAACGTGGGCTCTGCTTTATGGAGAAACCAATAATTTTTTCTGGACTTCAAGCTGGTAAAAGGACGTAATGTTTCAATTGTACGGACAGAAGTCATTGCAGTGTTCTTTGATTTCAAACAGCTGCCTTTGTTTGTGATGATGTATGGTATGCAGTGCATTACAAAGTATAATCAGAACAGTAATCAAACATTTTTATAAACTTTGCTATTGGATGTGATCTCTTTTTATCAACGTGGTTTCATGATCTGTAATAACAGTATACTCTATAAGTATGCCAAAGTATCCCAGTGTTTTTCTTGTTGACCTGAATAATGTACAATGTAAATAACATCATAAATACAGTGCATTGGGGCCCATCCAGTCATCACTTTAATGACTTTTCATCTTTTTTTTCCTTTTTTTTCATTTAAACATTTTACCTTATTCAGACGAATGCCTGTGGGTCTGTGTATTTATCAAGGGCATGCTGCTTTGATTGAGATGCTATTTTTTAATAAGAAAACACAATGCTAATCCTGCTCTTTTTAAATTTAATCATCGATCTGAGGACAAGTGGCCAAGTAAATCTTCCAGCCACATGTTAACACGAAGGGTCTCTTGAAGTCAATATTAATTGACAAGAAACAACCAGTCTGGTTAAAAAAGATTGATTTTCCACCATGTGCGTAAGGTTTTGTTTCATTTAGATTTCCTGCAATGGCTGTAAACTTGTTGTGGTATACTGGTCATTAATTACCAGTCAATTACACCTATAAAATAAACCAGTTACCGTGTATCCTGTGGAATCTTCCTTTCAAATAGCTAATTATGTAACTGAACTAAAAACAAAAGCACAGGCTATCATTCCAGCATTGCCTAAGCCTCAAAATGCTGTTTTTTAGAGTTAATCGTTCTGTGGGGTTTTTATTCACTGTCTACACTTTAAAATGTTAACAACAATAATTAGCTTATTTTGTTAATTTCTATGTTTTGTTTTTGCACATTCTTAGAAGTTTTGTTACTTTTGCTGTGGAATTTTGATAAGAATGTCAAAAAACAATTCTTACCAAAGTCTTGTGTAGATGTTTTGTAGCTGTCTCTCTAACACATTACACTATTTTGGAATAAATCACCTTTACAATAAAAGTGAAAGTGACAAAACAGTGGTTGTGTGGTGAATGCCTAAAACTGGAAAAGGCAAAAGAATAAGTTTTTTTAAAAAAAGTAATGGTTATTACGAGACAGATTAAAATATGAATCGCTTGCTCATGGATCAGTGCCTTTTTGTGGCTGGTGGCACACAGTTATACCAGCAGAAGTGCAATATTCCTAGCACGGGCTACTGAGCAGAAAGTTCAAAGCAGAGAAATGAGACTAAATCTGATCAAAACAGTCGTTACCGGGAAAATGACAAGAACAGCAGGCCTAATCGGCAATTTTAAATGGACTGGAGAACAAAATGTCCACCCCCTCCAGTACATCAGCAGGAAAGCATCAAAGATATCAAATGAATTCTCGCTAGAGAAGCCACTGAAGCTTAGAAAAGTTAAAAGATTATGAGAGAGAGAGAGAGACAGCTAGAGAGATGGATAACAAGATGAATGGATACCATCATGGAAGATACTAAAATGCAAATCTCAAAACTAAAGGACAGAATTGACAGAAAAGCACAGGGTGTTCTTGACCACTGCATCGCCAACAGTTTGTAAAACATGAAAAACACAGCAAATCAAAAATGATAGATGTGAGAAATATTTTTACATGATGATAATGAGAAACAAGCTTCTCACTGTTACAAGGCTACATGGTACATGCAAGGAGATACTAAAATGGTCACAACACAGAGTACATACTTATACCGTATGATTAAAACAATTGCTATTTTCAAGGCTGTTCAACTGATCTATACATTTTGATGACCTTTGGACTGATACTGCAAGAATTGCAAATAACACTCATCAGTGACACTGATCTTTGAGCACTACTTGTGAGGCCCTTCAAATGTGTGCAACAGCAGGAAGACAAGGCCCGAGCATTAAAACATGTGCACACATTAAAACAAATACAAATGTGTTTGATTCATTTAAAAGAAATAAATCATTCTCAAATTCAGTCCTGTCGCTGCAGTTCTGGAACCAGTTCATCACAGTACTCAATCATGCACATGCCACGCTCAGACTCACAGAGGTGCAGTTTAAGGGATCTATGAAAAGTATTCACCCCCTTGGAAGTTTTTACAAATTATTGTTATATAACACTGAATCATTGGATTTAATTTTGCTTTTTTGTCACTGATCAACAGAAAATAACTCAATGCTGAAAAGTGAAAACAGACGTCTGTGAAGTGTACTAAATTAATTGCAATTATCTGACACAAAAGTATTGATGGCGTAAGTATGACACACCTAAACCATCACTGTTGCAGTTCATTTGCTTAGAAGTCGCATAATTACTTAATGAAATCACCTGTCTGTGGTTTCAGTAGATTGTATTATAATTGCATCTTATTTGGGGAGTTCAACATGTAGTGGGTCAGTATGGTGGCCTAAATCTACACAATGAAGACAAGAGAACTCCCCAAACAACTTCACAAAAAGGTGATTGAAAAGCACACGTTAGGGGATGGATTAGACGGGATTACAACAGAGATCATACAGCACTTTGGTGATAAAACTAAAGAGTGGCTCCTCTCATTGCTTAACATCTGTGCCGCATCATATCGCATCCCAAAGATCTGGAGAAGAGCAAAAGTTGTGGCACTACTGAAACCTGACAAAAACCCAGAAGATCCAAAAAGTTACCGCCCAATTTCACTGTTATGCATCTTAAATAAGGTGTATGAAAGGATCATACTGGCACACATATCCCTGACTATCGAGGATCAAATGTCACCAGACCAAGCGGGCTTTCGCCCCGGTCGATCTTGTTGCGACCAAGTCTTGAAGCTAACTCAATACATTGAAGATTGGTTTGAGCAGAAATTAATTACAGGGGCAGTGTTTGTAGACCTTTGATACAGTGAACCACACAGCACTTCTTCTGAAATGTGCTGGAACCATACAAAACATTTCATTGGTTCATATAATCGAGTCACTACTTGTCAACAGAAGGTTCTACATAGAAATGGATGGTAAACATTAGGAGGTTCATTTATGCAGATGATCTCTGCTTAGCTTCCCAGTCTGTTTCCTTCGAAGATATCCAAAAGCAACTTACCAGTGCCCTCAGCATATCTTGCACATTACAATAAATGGTTCCTTAATGCCAACCCAAGGGTGACACAGGTCTGTACTTTCCATCTTAACAACAGACAAGCAAACACAACTCTAGAAATCAGATGGAACAACGAAGTATTGAAGAACATCAAACATCCTGTTTACTTAGGCATCACCTTGGACAAGACACTCTCTTTTAAAGAACATATTCTTAAACTCAAAAAGAAGATATCCAGAAGGAATAATCTCTTTAGCAAATTAGCAAACACATCCTGGGGAAAGACCCTAAGACCCTGTGATCAACGGCCAATGCACTCTGTTATTCAACTTCAGAGTATTAAGCAACAGTGTGGGCTAGGTCAACCTATACCAATAAGGTTGACCCTGATCTAAATAGTGCATGCTGAATCATCACCAACACATTGCAAACAACGTGCCTTCCTGCTTTATACAGGCTGGCTGGGATAGCATCTCCCCATATACGACGAGAAACCAATTCAAGAGTAGAAAGGTTCAAGCAACTGATGGACTCCAGACATCCACTCCACCACCACCAGGAAGTAAATCACTGACTACCTTTTCATTGGAGCTTCACCACAGTGGAACCACTCAATCCAAAGCAGTCCACAACACATAGGCTCGAGAGGTGGCGGAGAGACTGACCGTAGCCCTCCCAATGAAGCTTTACCTACACCTCAAGAGCATCTACACAATGGAATATACCTCTCTAGGAAAGACTGAGTCAAGCTTAACCGAGCTAGGTCCAAGGTGGGCAAAACAAGGGACAGCCTATTTAGATGGGGCCTCACATCAAGCATTGAATGACCCTGTGGTGAGCCCACCCAAACAATGGACTACATTCTCTGTGAATGTTCCCGAGGCCCTACATGCACCGATGAAGACCTTAAGGATGCTAATGATGCCACTCTTACTTGGATATGGCAGTGGCATGATAAGATATGATGATGAGGGGATGTATAAAAATATCCAAGTCACTGAATATCCCTTGGAGTTGAGTTAAATCAATCATTGAGGAATGGGAAGATTACGGGCACAGCTGCACTCCCGTCCAGAGAAGACCAGCCACAAAAACAAAATTTTTGTGCACGAAGAAGACTAGTGAAGGAGGCCACTCTGGAAGGAAAATGAGCCACATTAATAGTTTATTTTATGGGTCTTTATTACAAAGCATCAATGATCAATGGATTCAAACCCTATCAAAGCTAAGATTGGGAAAACCTTTTGCGCTTTGACTTGTTATTTTTAAAGGTTCCTCAATACACGCATTAGACATGATTGGAGAGCTTTTAGCTGGCTGCCCAAAATATGTGAAACAAAAAGTTTTTCCTATTGATTCCATAATTACTGGTAGTTATGGGAATTAGGTGATAATTTCTTACCAGACATTTGCAGAGATCCTTTCTCAACTGCTTTATATAATATCTTGTTTTAAACCAACATATGCTTAAAACAATGGATAAAATAATAAATCACAAAAAGACCCAGAGTTAACAGCTTCACATCCCAGAGTTAAAAACTGGATATCACCATACCAGTAAGTAAATACATTTATCGTATGTGTAACAATTCCTCCTGAAGTAGCCACATTTCAGAATAGGCAAGAATCGGCTTAGTAAGCATAAAAGTTAAAAAACGCAGTGTGGAACAAAAGTCATATAAATAGAACTAAAAGACACTAAAGAAAATTTCATAAAAGATAAATATTCATATTGATAAGCGTAATAAATTCCACAATATTAAGTCACCTGTAATTGAGTGCTTCCCGAGCCACAGTTTTATGGATGAGTGGCAAAGAGAAACACACTGTTAAAACACACAGGGAATGTCAGAGGCACATTGCAGACTCTGAAGTCAGTTGGATGAAAGTTTTATGATTTAATGAGACCAAAATTGAGCTTTTTGGCCATCAGACTAAATACCATCTTTGAACACTGCATATTATCAAAATCTCGCTATCCCCATGATACCAGGATCATACTGTATGGAGGATTCTCTTCCTTTCAAAGATCCAATGGTACTGTGGGAAAAAGGATCTTTTAATTAATATCTCAGAAAAGGAGTGGAAGGCAGCCATGCATAGAATACACTCTAGCTCTACAGGCATGAAGCATTCAATAATTCAACTTAAAATCAATCATTGATCATATTTATCTTGTTTAAAATTGTCCACGATGTATCCAAAAGAAGATCCAACCTGCGAGCATTGCAATCAAGCTCTAGCCTCACTGGGCCATGTGTTTTGGAAGTGCATCAAATTAACACTATTTTGAACAAAAATCATTGAATGCTTATCAGACAGCCTTGGTGTCACAATCACTCGTAACCCATTAACAGCCGTGTCTATGACTTTTGTTTTCATTTCTTTTTATCTTAGAGTTTTTAACTATAGAGAATTTTCTTACCTATTTGTGCACTTAGTTTTCTCTGTTAATCATGAATCTTTTTCTCTGAAGTTTCTCTATCCTACAAATCGAATTCATAGTGTCTCACACTTAAGAGCACACAAGGCTTTTGTTTTGAGTTCTTAAATTAATACGTGGGTCAAGAGCAGAAGATCCATGCATTATGAGGCATTAGATGAAGTGGTACTGAAAAGAGTGTCAGCAAATATAATGTAACGAGCCAATTCTAGAGCACTCTGCGGGTTTGTCTTGATAACATAATTTCATAGCTTGCACATAAAAATCCAGGCTGGTGGGATTAATTGTCAGTAATGTCAAAAATCCATTGTTCACCGTAGATGGTAACACAATTAAATGTAATGACAAACTGTAAATATGGCAGCTGGAAAATTTACAGACAGACAGTGAAAAAGAATCTTCACGTTCTGATTGTATTTATCTAGTGCAAGATCAGAGAAAGTCAGTGCCTATACCATCAAAATTAGGTGTATAACACATGCTAGACATGACACTACTCAACCTAACTGCATGTCTTTGGACAGGGAGGAAAATCTCTTTCCAGAAGAAACACTGTGAAAATCCCCAAAGGCAGAAAAGAAAATAGGCCCAAGCCCTGCAAGGCAGCAACAAACAGCCTGAGCTTAAACTGGTGCTCTGCTCAAAATATTTAACTTCTATCAAGACAATTATTGCCTTTACATGCACTTTAATAACCTAGTTATTCACAGAAACACGGTTTCCAAAAATGTCATGTTAACCCTTATTTCATTTAGAGAAACCAGGATATTAGTCTCTAAGAAACCAGATTAATGCATGTAGATTTCTCTGCATGCAAACCAGTTATTTGGCCATGTAAATCCTATCCAGGATCTCATCACCTGCACATATCTTATGCACTTCGTTATCCTTTGCATGCATTAATTTTGCTCACACTTCCACCAGCCATGGGTAGAGGACAGTGGAAGGATGCACAAGATAATTTTCCTTAGACTAATGCTTGTGCTATTGCATTATTCCTTTTATTGGTTAAAATATTCATGATGATGTTGATGAGCTGAACATATAATGTTAAGCTCAGCAGAACCGTCTTGGGACCAGTATGATAATGCATTAAAAGTAGCGTGTGTTAAATAGTAATAGTAATGGTTAACCTAACACAATACTTATTTAATTCAAGTATGAAAACCTGCATTATTATCCCAACAGCACTGGATGTAAGGTAGAATGACCGTATACTGGGTGCTTTGCAGTGATCAATCACACAGCCAAGCATAAGAGTGTGCTGCATGCAATCCAGTAAGAGAAACCTATTAATAAAGTGTCACTTTAGTTTTAATCCAATTATTTGCTATAAATATGTTGAAACAGTGTGATCAGGTGACGCAGAAGCCAGTGTTCATACTGTCAATCATCGGTGGCTCAGATCATGGATGAAAAATGGGATGAATGTGATTAACTACATACTACATGAAGGACTACATATATTTATAAAACACAAAAAAATGTGTCTGGCAGTGTTTCTACTTAATTTCAAGGTTAAGATTACAGATTATATATCTTTATTGTCAAATACACTGTGAGAGCATAGTAAAATTCTTGTGCCACAGTTACGAGTAATGAATAGAGTAAATAAATGAATAGTAAAAGATAAATATCTATATAAATAAAGAGCATAAATAAATAATAATAAAGAATTACAGTAAATTAGTAAAAAAAATGGTGAATGTACAATATAATTACACATAAACCAGCTGATGGGTACAGTACCCAATACAGGGCAGGCAGGATCAGGTTACTGGGAGTTCAGTGATCTTATGGCCTGGGGGAAGAAGCTGTCCCTGATGCGGGTAGAGCATGTAGTGAGGCTCTGGTAACATGTTCTAGAAGGCAGAAGAGAAAACAATGGGTGGGCCAGGTGGCTGTCATCAGAGATGATGGATTCAGCTCTCCTCAGACATCTGGTTCAATAGATAGTATGAAGCTGTGGAAAGTCAGCCCCAATTATTTTAGATGCTGTACAGACAGTCTTTTGGAGGTGTTTGTTATCCTGCAAGTTAGCAAACCACACTGTGATGCATCTGGTAATAGTGCAGTGGTAAAAGTTCACTAATGTTTTAGTACTCACCTCAAAGCTCTTTAGTTTCCTCAGGAAAAAGAGCCTTTGAGTCTGTAACAGCTGGTGTAAGTTTATGGTACTTGTAAAGGTTAGTGATTTTTTTTATTCAGTTTTATTCTCTCAGTTACATTCATGCTCCCCCCGATTTGACACTGCTGTTTTCAAATAAAGACATGCTATAACAGAGGTGAACTCAGATGAGGATGAGGATTCTACATCAGAGAAAGAGAACAGAAGCCCTCCCCACAAGAAATGTCCACTCACACATAAGAACAACGCAGCTGCACCAGGCGTAAAGGCGAAAGATGGCACCGTTTGGATGCAGCAACAGGTTGACCATCATCCTGCCAGTGAATCACCACACAAATGTCCTTCAACGAAACAGCAAGGCTTACAGAGCTCGCCAAGATATCATGCAAAGTTCAGTTTGCGATTATGTTTCTTGATGGTCTTTATAACATTTATTTGTTACATATATAAATGCCACATTGAATGCTGTTTACCTATATTTATTTACTTATCTTCCTACACTGTTAAGTCACAAGTAGACTGCAGAGCTTCCCGTGTTTGATCGACACATGCATTCTAACAAAGTATATGTGCAATGCCACTCCTTATTCAAGAAAAGATCAGTTACGAAAAGTGGCCATGCTGACACTTCAGTACACAAGCAATGGTACGGGAATGCAGTCAGACTTCTTTTTTTGGGCACATACACCACCAGATCTAAACACTAGCGTGGAGAGTCACTCACGTACTGAAGTGTGTATGGCTGCAGGTGGAAGCTGCTGTTGCACTTTTCGTAACCAAACCTTTCCTGAAAATGTTCCTGGAAGGTTGCCTGTTTGAATTCCATAAACATCAGAATTGACTCTACTCCATTAGGCCCTTAACCTGCAATTGTTTGTCCTGGGTATGACGTTAACCTGCATCCAGCCTTGCAAGCAGGTCCTCCAACTTACAGGGAAAACTTGGGGGTGGATGGCAGGATTGGCACCCCAGGCACCGTAAAAAAACTCAAATTGTTTCAGTGTAGTGCTGAGGTGTCAACTACTGCACTTGGATCCCAATCCAGGTGGTTCGTCAAGTGGTTGTGTGGCAACACGCTATCAGTGTATGGACCCTCTCTCCATGTCCATAATAATGATGTCACGATTTAAAGATGAGCTGTTCTGTTCTGATTGCGATACTTATCTTTTCCTATAAATTGCATCATTTGGAGACCTGGCATATTCTAGATTTATTCTGGCAATTTAACCCAGATGCCTTCTTGGTTTCCAAATTATTTTTGTGAGAAAGATATTAAATAATTTGTCTTCTTAAAAATGTCTTCAGAGTTTTCCATAGTATTCCTGCAGAGACCTCTGAGGATGCATTGGTATCAAGAAAATAAACAATTTGCTTAGATATGAATTCTGTAGTTTTCATTAGATAATAACAGGAGGTTAGGATGTCAGCTACGAGATGAGTGTGTAGGGTATAGTGATTTAAGCTCCATGATCAGAGGTGCGTGGTCAGAAATTACAATAATGTCATACTTACAAGATTTAAAAATGGGTGAAAAATATTGTCTATGAAGAAATAATCAATTCTTGAGAAACAATGGTGTACTTGTGAGAAGAAGGAATATGCTCTTAGACAAGGATTTAAGGAGGAGGAGGAGTACAAGTCCAAGGAGGTTCTGCTCAACCTTTGTAATGCACTGGTGAGGCCTCATCTTGAGTACTGTGTGCAGTTTTGGTCTCCAGGCTACTAAAAGGACATAGCAGCACTAGAAAAGGTCCAGAGAAGAGCGACTAGGCTGATTCCAGGGCTACAGGGGTAGAATTATGAGGAAAGATTAAAAGAGCTGAGCCCATACAGTTTAAGCAAAAGAAGATTAAGAGGTGACCTGATTGAAGTGTTTAAAATTATGAAGGGAATTAGTACAGTTAAAATACAGACTGTTATTTTAAAATGAGTTCATCAAGAACTCAGGGACACAGTTGGAAACATGTTAAGGGTAAATTTCACACAAACATTAGGAAGTTTTACTTTACACAAAGAACGATAGACACTTGGAATAAGCTACCAAGTAGTGTGGTAGACAGTAAGACATTGGGGACTTTCAAAACTCGACTTGATTTTTTTTTGGAAGAAATAAGTGGATAGGACTAGTGAGCTTTGTTGGGCTGAATGGCCTGTTCTCGTCTACAGTGTTCTAATGTTCTAATGTTTAAAAACCTCCTTGGGTCTGATAAGGACAAGCTGTATAATTATTTTTGCATTATTAGATGTTATTGCTGCTGTAATTGAAGACCTATCCCAGGGGTCTCATGTATACATGGTGCATACGCACAAAAATTTAGTTTCCATGCTCAAAATCGTGATGTACTGTTGTAATAATTATGAGTCCAAGACATTATAAAGGTTTGGGGCAGCCACCCGTATATTGTTTTTTTCCAGCTGCAAAAGGGTTTTTTGAATCAAGACAGAACTCACTATAGTAGTCCAAGATGGAGGCTTTAAAGGTCTGGCAAGGAAATGATGTCATCACAATGGCCGGAACCAGAAGTGATGTCAGCAAAGGGGCCGGCTTCGGAAGTGACATCAGCAAAGGGGCCGGCTTTGGAAGTGATGTCAGCAAAGGGGTCGGCTTCGGAAGTGATGTCAGCAAAGGGGCCGGCTTCGGAAGTGATGTCTTCTGAGGCGCCGGAACACTGCAGGATTTCCCGGGAAAGGCCTGTATGGAGCTGAGAAAGATAGTCAGCGCACTCTGCCGCCTCCCGGTCAGATGTTTTATTACACTTACTCAGACCCTTTAGCTGTCTCCTATTCGCATGTGTGTGACAAGGCCCCCCCTCCCCAGCCCAGACCCATCGGGTCGGGTGTCCTGCACCAAGAGGTCGTGGGCACGAGAGAGGGCATCAGTGTTGGCATGAAGAGAACCCTTACGATGAATCAGCGAAAACTTGTAAGGTTGAAGGTCAAGAAACCACCTAGTGACCCATGGATTCGACTCCTTGTGAAGGGCCATCCACTGTAGGGGTGCATGTTCCGTCACCAGAGTGAACTCCCGGCCCAAGAGGTAATACCTCAACTGCGTAATAGCCCATTTAATCGCAAGGGCCTCTCTTTCCACTGCTGTATACCTGGTATCCCAATCCAACAGTTTCCGGCTCAGGTACATGATGGGGTGTTCAACACCATTGACGCTTTGGCTCAGCACAGCACCCAGGCCTGTGTCTGAAGCATCCAGAGAATAAAAGGGAGAGAAAAATCAAGAGCTTTTAATATTGGTGCTGAAGTAAGAGCCTGTTTTAAGTCACTAAATGCAGCGTCCGTCTTGTCAGTCCATACCACATGATTAGGAGCCCTCTTCTTTGTAAGTTCAGTTAAGGGCGTCGCTCTCTCTGAAAATCGTGGTACAAACCGGCGGTAGTACCCGGCCAACCCGAGAAAGGCTTGGACTTGCCTCTTGGTTCGCGGACGGGACCATTTTACAATGGCATCTATTTCTGAACACTGTGGCTTCACGGTACCCCGACCCACCAGGTAGCCCAAATATTTAGCCTCTTTCAATCCAAAGAAACATTTGTTGGGATTAATATGAAGCCCGGCTTCTCCTACTGTCCGTAATACCACAGTGACCTGCTGTACGTGTTCCTTCCATGTGCTGGAATAGATGACGATGCCATCCAGGTAGGCAGCACTATACGCATTATGGGGTTGGAGCACTTTGTCCACCAGACGCTGGAAAGTCGCAGGAGTCCCGTGTAACCCAAATGGAAGAACACGATACTGCCAGTGTCCACTAGGTGTGCTAAACGCGGTCTTGACCTTCGCGGAGTCCATTAGAGGAATCTGCCAGTACCCCTTTGTCATGTCAAGCGTGGTCAAAAATTCTGCTTGTCCAAGCCTCTCGAGGAGGTCATCCACTCGAGGCATGGGATAAGCATCAAAAAGGGAAACCTGATTAAGCTGACGGAAGTCATTGCAAAACCTCCAACTGCCGTCAGGCTTACTAACCAAGACAATTGGGCTGGGCCAGGGACTATAACTTTCTTCGATCACTCCTAGTTCCAGCATCCGCTTGATTTCTAACTCCACTTCTGCTTTCTTTGCCTCAGGAAGTCTATAGGGGCGCTCCCAGACTATTGACATTGTGGTCAGCAACACAGGAGCGCCGCAGGGGACTGTACTTTCTCCGGTCCTGTTCAGCCTATATACATCGGACTTCCAATACAACTCGGAGTCCTGCCACGTGCAAAAGTTCACTGACGACACTGCTATTGTGGGTTGCATCAGGAGTGGGCAGGAGGAGGAGTATAGGAACCTCATCAAAGACTTTGTTAAATGGTGCGACTCAAACCACCTACACCTGAACACCAGCAAAACCAAGGAGCTGGTGGTGGATTTTAGGAGGCCCAGACCCATCCTGGACCCCGTGATCATCAGAGGTGACTGTGTGCAGAGGGGACAGACCTATAAATACCTGGGAGTTCAGCTGGATGATAAATTGGACTGGACTGCCAATACTGATTCTCTGTGCAAGAGAGAACAGAGCCGGCTATACTTCCTTAGAAGACTGGCATCCTTCAACATCTGCAATAAGATGCTGCAGATGTTCTATCAGATGGTTGTGGTGAGCGCCCTCTTCTACACAGACAGAGGAGCAGCTTCAGTGACAGACTGCTGTCACTGTCTTGCTCCACTGACAGACTGATGAGATCGTTCCTTCCCCAAACTATGCGACTCTTCAATTCCACCCGGGGGGGGGGGGGGGGTAAACATTAACATTATTCAAAGTTTTTGTCTATTTTTACCTGCATTTTTATTACTCTTTAGTTTAATATTGTTTTTTGTATAAGTATGCTGCTACTGGAGTATGTGAATTTCCTCTTGGGATTAAAAAGTATCTATCTATCTATCTATCTATCTATCTATCTATCTATAACCCCCGGTTCAGTCACTATGTCGTGCATAATCAGAGAGGTCCTTCTGGGTTTTTCACTCACCACCTCTGAGACAGACAGGATAGCTGATTCCAGCTCCCGTCTTTGTCTATAAGTTAATTCCTCGCCGAAATTAAGGGTGTCTATGTGAGCAAAAAAAAAAATGTAGCTAAATGCTTGGCGTATGCAAGTTCTCCGCTCTGTTTTGCAAATGGGTGGCACCCAGCGTCAAAGCAGCGCTTTTGTTCCAGTGTGGTGTCCCTTTCTTTTTTAGATCCACATCCCTGACACAGCTTTATCATATACACTGAAATTAACCACATATTGTTTATTAGTTTAAGGCATCTGATTGTAATTAAGCTGTAACAATATAATGGTCCACAGAATAGCCAAACTATTCCGAATAACATAGCTGCTTTAGCGTTGTTACTCTCAATGCACCACTCAGAGTATTTATCCCACTGTATTTGAGTGTGGAATCACAGCTCTACAGCAGCTGATTGGAAAGAGAATTATCAGTATACTGTATCAAGCACATGCTGCCTCCGCCATGCTGTCTATTTGAACTGCTCCATAGGGCAAACGCTTCAGAGCCTTTCCTGTAGGGACATTGTGGTTCAGAAACAGTTTCATCCCAAGAACTCTAAACTCACTCAATCAGTCCATCAAGTGCTCCTTGTAGAACTGTTTGTACTTATTAGTACAATTACCTCACTGTAAACTTGCAATAGTTATAATATTGCACAACCTGAGTCACTTTATAAAACACATATTTACATATGATGACAATACCATTTTCAAGATGAAATGCAGCAAAATATGTTCATTACATTATATAGATAAAATATCAACATCATTTAAATAATCTATATTAATAATTAAACATATGAGGACACGGTGTCGCAGTACTAGCTAGTTCAGGGATTGTTCCTGCCTCGCGCTGTATTCTTGCTGGGGCTGACACGACACTAGAAGGATAGATGGATAGAATAATTAAACATGTACAGTACTACAAAGATATTTCAATGTTCTTTAAAAGTTTTAAAGAATCGGCTTTCTAAGCTTACAGATGGGTTAACATCTATTACAGAGCTGATTGCGTTGTGATTGGTTACTTGGAGAAAAAAAAAGGAAGGACAGGAATTGGAGGTTAGTATGTTTGAAAGAGACAGTACTGCTGCAATAAGCTATTTCATCAAAGGTTGCGCATGGCGCAGCAAGCATCTTGCAGGAGACAGGAACAATCTCTGGACAGGGCACCAGATCGTCACTATCACTGCACCACTGTGTTCCCATGTTTAATAACATGCTTTACCTCCTATCATTATGAAAATTATATCAAGTGTACATCTCAGTATTTAAATTATTCAGAGAGCTGTAATATCACTAATGTAATGGATTCTGTGTCCTGTCGGAAGAAGAGAAAGCCTGTTTAAGAAGCACATAGTGATTCACACATAGAGCACATAGAAGAACACATACAATACAAAGCATTTAAAGTGTTTCTTTAGTTACGATTGTATTTGAGAAACTAGTAAATTAAACGATTTTAAGATGAAGTTTATGATGTTCTACTTTAATGACAAAATAAACTACATGATTAAAACGGAAATTTCGAGATTAAAGTTGACATTTCAAGTTTTTTCTCATTGTATCTCTATTTTTTTTTCTTTTCTCTGTACCCTAATAAGCTTTCATATGACACTCAGACGGTGGGCTACGACTCGCCTTTTCATGGCGACTTTGATATCTGACAACTTTTTTATTTCGGGCACTGTGCGACTTGTGAACTTCAGCTTTCGAGTTTCTCCAACACCCTGTGTCACTCGATCAACTTCCTTTTGTTGTTTATACCACTGTTTAAACCAACAAATAGTACGTTTTTCCTTGCCTCCACTTGGTATTCGTTGAAATTCTTCTATTTTTCCCCCATGCTTTTGCCATTACCTTTTCACAGAATGCTGAGCTTAAGGGCTATTCATATTGATTTGCATATTCAAAGAAGCATAATTCTGGGAGGAGTTGGGGTGAGGCAGCAGGAGCGTACACGTGCGTTACTTTTCACGCTGACCAGTATTTATGGAGTGAAGGAATGTGGAAGTTGGCATTTGCACAGGTTTATGCATCTGGATTTTTTTGTGCATACGCACATTTCCGTTTTTGTCTGTACATCGTGTTTTAGTGTGAATTCTACACACGGCATTATGCATGAGGCCCCAGGTTTGGATTTAAAACACAAAGTCTCTGGCCTTTATAATTTTATGAGTGTTCACATTTGGAACAGATGTGAATACATTTTGGGTGAAATCTCTATAATCCACACTAATATTAAACAAATTGCCTATCATCATGGCATATTGCCATTCAGGATCACATATTACCTCTGAAACTACAAATGGAATGGCTCTGTGTATTAAGATTCCCACACTCCAATTTTTCTTTGTATAGCTGCAGTGAAAATTTGGTCAATCCACTCCTTTTGCAACTAAAACTGGTTCTTATTTATTGAAACTCCTGTAAAAATACTATTTTGCCATTTAGAGTTGTTAAGTGAGAGAATACTCTTTAATTCATTATTGAGACCTTTGATATTCCAGCTCACAAAGTTCACTGTTTGGTCATAAAGATATTGCTTTTGAACTTTTATTGATATTTTTGTAGTCTTAAGTTACATTGTTACTTATGACAGCTTTGACTTAGATTTCATAGTATTGGCAGGTTTTACGACTATGAAGCCTATTGTTATGTTGGCACTTACAGTTATTGGGGTAGAAAGGATAAATAAGAAATAGCATTTCCTTTTTCCCTCCATTTTGCATCTGCCACAGCATGTCCAGAAAACGAACCACCCAGCAGTGGTGCAGACAAGGTTAAAATTGAGATATCTTATGAAAGATAGATAGATAGAGATAGATAGATAGATACTTTATTAATCCCAATGGGAAATTCAAAGTACAGTCCAAATAAAAAGAAACCTAGATATGATCTTAAACAGTTCCCATAGAGACTGAGATAGCATTACAATAAACCAAGGGCATGATGTGAAAAAACACACTATAAATAGCTAGTCACTTTTTGTTTGCTAATATATACAAATTTTTTAATATAATAATTGAAGGTTAACAAAAAAAATGGACTAAGTTGCAAGCAGAATCTTCTTTGCCTTGCCAGACCTTGGTATGACTCATAATCGTGTTTCTCGTGTCTCTAAGGAACGTTGGGATCAGTCTTCTTAGTTCTTTTTCCGCTTCATCCGGAAAGCTAAAAATGTAAAACTGACCTTCAATAACCACTTTCAATTTGGCAGGGTACAAGAGGCTGTATCTGATATCAGCACTGTGTAGATGCTGTTTAATGCTGTAAAATGCAGCAGGCTTAGCAGCTGTTGCATTGGAAAAATTTAGGAAAATACAAATGTGGTTATTTTCAAATATAAGCTCCTCTTGCAGTCTTAGAAGAGACATCAATTTTTCTTTTATCTTGTAGTTTGTCGAAATGTATAATCAGGCTTCTCGGTTTTGAAGCATTCAGTCCACAGATACAGTCGGCTGCTGTGATCTCATTGTCCAATTTGAAGTCCTGTCCAGTTATTATAGACAATAGTTCAGTTGAAAATTTCACTTGGTTTGGATTTTCATGTTTTTCAAAGAGATCTTCAATTTTGATATCGGTTCTGCTATATCTATCTTCCAATGCAGCCAGGATGTCACAGAGCACTTTGCATTCTGATTTTGCAGCTGTTGCTTTTTCGTCAGTGGTGGATGTTGATTGTTTAACTATTTTAATATGAGTTCTAAATGTTTGCTTAACATCTTCAAACTCACCAGAAAGTACTCTAATTTTATTCTCTAACTTACTTGTGTTTTCCTGTATCTTTTCCTCAATTTTTCTAGAATTTCTGTCAAGGTTGCAGTAAACTTAGTACTAGTACACATCTCCAAGACTTTTATATCCTGAAGCTGTTTCTCGTTTTTCTTGTTTAGGTCCCTTATTTCTTTCTTTATATCCCTTATATCTCCGTAGGCAGAGTTATTAGTC
The DNA here is from genome assembly GCF_900747795.2 of Erpetoichthys calabaricus. Taxonomy (NCBI): domain Eukaryota; kingdom Metazoa; phylum Chordata; class Cladistia; order Polypteriformes; family Polypteridae; genus Erpetoichthys; species Erpetoichthys calabaricus. The sequence goes on from NC_041395.2 coordinate 70,676,594, forward strand.
CAGTTAGGGATAATGCGGCTGACACACTGGGGGTATTAGCTGTAGTTGACACCTAGGATAAAAAGGCCATGCTCGGTTTCAATACTCCTTATTAAATCATCAAATTCTCCTTACCCACCTCGCTCACAGTCTCACTCCCACTTATGCTCTCGGCTGGGACATTACTGCAGTGTCAGGTCCTGGCAGATCTATACCTTTGCCCGTCTTTTCCAGGTCAGTTTCTGACAGGCCATACTTTGAACTTGAGGCTGGTTTAGACTTTGATGGAACTTTAGCTGTCTTATCCTTTCCCATCTCTTTCTAAGCCTTTTCTTTTTTTGCTGTTCATGCATATTTATACTTGCGTGTAATGTAACTAAATCCTCTTGGATAAGTAAATATAGGATACCTCGGGATGATAGTAAAAAAAAAAAGGATACATAACACCACTGCTAACAGAGCGCTATCTACATGTCCATCTCCTAAGATGGACAAGATACTGTTGTCTTTTTATTAAGGTGTATACTGTATGTGTGTAATAGTTTATTTTACTTTGTTCAAGATATTCTTCAATAGGCATTTACTGTTCCTCTCCCCAAATAAACTTAATAATATAACCAATAAGAAATTTTGGATTAAACCAGTAATGAAAGTAAAATAAACAAAACCAGCACATGTATTTGTAAGAAGCCATTTGTTAGTTAGGAAGGTTATGCTAAATTGATAGAAGTATTTTCTTAGTTGCGTTAAAATGTTTGCCTAAATATATTAGAGTATAGACAATCTAAGCTAAACTATAAATGGAATATTCTAATTATTTCCTGTCCCTCTAACTACAGACTAGTCCCCGTGTTTATGACCTGACTTGCAGTTGGTATGTCATGGAGGGCAAACAGTTTTAAACCGTACCGCACCATACTGTATGCACTTACAGAACATCCTGAATGTGTTAAGTAAATCCACTGAGAAATAACACAACTTTTAAGTATAGAAAGTAACCAAAGTTTAACAAGATGAAGCTAAGATTGTACAAGATGCCTCTTTCCTGTTTTTGCCTTTTATTCTGTGTGTGTGATAACCTTTTTCTGAATTTTTGTGACTTAAATTTGTTCCCTTTATTAGCTTTGTAACAAATTATTATTTTGTAGTGTCTAAAATGTAACACCACTGGCTAATAAGATCATATCCATAATCTGTATCTTTCCTATTACTGGCTTTAAAGTTTATTCTGCAACAATAGTGGAGCACAAGAACAGGATTATTTAGATATAATCAGTGACTGTTTTAACAGTATGCTAAAGCACCAACAAGAGAGGTAGGCCTGTCTAGATTTAGTATTCTGCTATAATCAAGACAGAAGTGAAGGGGTAAAGATAGTTGAACCATTAGGATCTAGTGACCACAGTATAATAGATTTCACATTATTTTGACATTGGTTTTATTTTAGAATATGCACTATTAGCTTAATTTTAGTATGTCAGACTTTGAGCAGATGTGGCAAAGCCTCAGTAAGATACATTGGGACATGTTTTTAAGTGGGGAGACAGTTGATGAGATGTGTGGCAGATTTAAAAGAGTTTTACATATAATGCTGGACAAAGTTCATCCTAAAATTTGCAAGCAATAAGAAATTAATAATAATTCCAAAGTGGATAAATGCAAAGTTAGAAAGGTAGTTACAACAGAAAAATAACAGGCATACAATACTAGTAACTCCAGTGCTAACCATAGAGCAAGAGATAAAAAGGATATTAGGAAAGGTAAAAGACAATTGGAGAGAAATATTGCAGAAGAGGAGAAAGAGGATTCTTTCAATATTTCAGTAGTAAAAGAATAGCAAAGAAGGAGGTGAAGAGTATTACAAACAGTAAAGGTAAACTGAAGATAAAGTCAGTAAAACAGCAAATGCTTTGAACTTGCACTTTGTTGAAGTTTATATGCGTGAAGAAGTTGATAAACTCCTAAAAGTAACAGAGACTGCTAAAATCGAGCAACAAATGTCTAGAAAGGGAGTACTAACAAATACTCAACATGGGTTCAGACCAGGGTTCCTTCTTTCCCTTCAGTGCTGCTGGGATTGATTCTGTCTTCCTGTGACCTAGTAATGAAACAGGCTGGTTATGTAGGAGGACAAAGGATTTTATTTTTAGTTCAATTCAATTTGAATTCAGGAAATGTCTAAATTAAGACAGAGGTAGATTAATATTCATACACCCCTGAATTTGATTATAAATGGGTTCTATAATAGATGACTTGGTTATTAACTTAAACATAAAGCAGACAGATACAATTATTAATAAGCAGAATGAGAATGTGGTGAAAATTGAGATTCTGTAGTGTAAGAGAAAAGTGCTTGTTTTTAGCATCGCTGTGACAATACTCACAATTAATGGGATGAAAGATGGTAAGGATTCGGGGTAAGTGCTAAACTATGGAAGAAATAAAGTTTTTAGATAATCAAGCTACTGTGCTAGATGTTGAGGAAGCATCACAGAGGCCAGTAAAAGCGCTGAGCGGTGCAGACATGAAGTCTGACATGATCGATGTGAAAAAGACAAAAGCCACACATGTTTGCAGGGAGAGTATTAAAGAATAAAATAAGTTTATTTCCAAAGCAAGAAGAGAGTTAATTGTGAACAGTTTAAGCAGTTATGTTCTCAGACAAATCACAGTTCAAAGAAAAGATTAAGATCAAAATTATGGCCACAAAAATAAGCTTGGTATGTAAAAAGAGGTTCTAAAAATGCTTTTGAGGTTAAATAGGAGGTATCTTAGGCTGTAAAATAAAGTGGTAGATGGCCCAAGATATGGTCATTGACAAATAAGAAAGCAAAAGAAAAAGGCTGCAAGTGTTTAAAATGAAGATCTCGACAAAGGGTTCCACAAGTACTTTTCCTTGAGGGCTGAATATATGCAACAATTCAAAGCCAATTGATATGCTTCATATTTATTGTACAGTATGTTTAAATTTGACTGCCTTATTTATTTTTTTTAATTTTATTGATTTTATTGTAATCATTCCATACAAGTAGATCAATTTTTACAAAAAAATAGGATTGAAAACAAATCAACCTCCACCCCTGAGAAAGAGAGCATGGCCAACGGACTAAAACTTAAAATTAGTAAAAATAAATAAATTGAAGAGTTTAATAGGTGGATACAGATAAATGGAGAAGAAAAAGAAATGGGGAGAGAATCTACTTCCTCAGTGCTTTAAGAGCTTATTTTAAAATATTATTGATTAGATCCTGCCAGGTTTTTAAAAAGTTCTGCACAGATCCTCTAAGTGAGAATTTGATTTTTTCCAATTTCAAATAATATAAAACATCAGTTACCCACTGACTTAAAAGAGGAGAGTTAGGATTCTTACAGTTTAGCAAAATAAGTCTGCGTGCCAATAGTGTAGTGAAGGCAATCGCAGTTTGCTTGTCCTTCTCCACTTTAAGCCCATCTGGAAGAACACCAAACACACAGGGTTAGGAGGGATTGTGACACCAAGGCTGTCTGAAAGGCACTTAAAAATTTTTGTCCAGAATGATGTTAATTTGGTGCAGGCACAAAACATGTGACCCAGTGAGGCTGGAGCTTGATTGCAGTGTTCACAGGTTGGATCTTGCCCTGGAAACATTTTGGACAACTTCAAGTGAGACAGATGTGCTCGATATATAATTTTAAGCTGAATAATTGTATGCTTTGCGCATATGGAGCTCGAATGAATTCTCTGCATTGCTACCTTCCACACCTTTTCTGATATGTTGAGTGAGAGATCCTTTTCCCATTGTCCTCTTGGATCTTTGAAAAGGAGGGACTGTAAAATATTTTTATACATTGCAGAAATGCTGTCCGAGTTCTCGAGACTGAGCAATATTTTTTCCAGCATAGAGGAAGGTGGGAGTTTAGGATAGTGAAAGAAATGTGTTGCTGGAAAATTAAATTTGGAATGTAATTGTTCATAGGATTCAAAGATGTTGTCTATATAAAGATCTCTAAGCAATTTAATCCCAAATGTTTTCCAGATATTAAAAACTGTGTATGTTTGCGAGGGTTGAAAAAGGTGGTTCTCATGCAGAGGCACCACAGATAAAAGATTCTCCATCTTAAAATGCTTTCTACATTGATTCCATATTCTGAGTGATTGAAGCACAATTGGGCTATTAGTATATTGGCGATAACTTGCATTTATTGGGACACAAAGCAGGGAATATAGAGAAGTACTGCAGGATTTTATTTCTATTGCAGACCAAGCTTGTGTATGTTTATCTATTTGTGTCCAGGTTTTTATAGCTTGTATGTTTGCTATCCAGTAGTAAAACTGAAAGTTAGGTACAGCCATGCTACCTTCTGTCTTAGGTCTTTGTAGAGTCGCTCTTTGGATACATGGATGTTTTAGGTTCCAAATAAATGAGATTATGGTTGAATCTAATTGCTTAAAGAATGATTTATTGATGTATATTGGAATGAAGTTTAGGAAGGATGTTCATCTTAAAAGCATTAATTCTTCCAGCTAGAGTGAGATGGAGGGTTGACCATCTATGCAAGTCTTGCTTAATTTTTTCCATACAGACGGCAAAATTTTGTTGATAAAGAGATTTATATTTACTTGTGATACTTACTCCTAGGTATGTAAACTGATCTGCAATAATAAAAGGGAAGGTGTCCAATCTAATATTGTATGCTTGAGAATTCACTGGAAAGAGCACACTTTTATTCAAATTAATTCTGAGACCAGAGATCTTTCGAAATTCTGTATGTGCTGTTAAGACTGCAGGCACAGTATTTTGTGGGTCTGATATATACAAAACCATACCATCTGAATATAGAGAAATGTTCTGTTCCAGTCCTTCTATGATAATCCCCTTTATCTGCATTTTAATTATAAGCATTTTGACAGTGAACTGCCAGTGGTTCAATGGCAATTGCAAATAGCAGTGGTGACAAGGGGCATCCTTGTCTGGTACCACGTTCTAGTTTAAAGTAGTCTTAGCAAAAGTTGTTAATACAAACTGAAGCTTCTGGATAGGCATACAGTAGTTTGATCCATGCACAAATGTTTGGGCAAAACCCAAATTTCTCTAATGTAGTGAAAAGGTAGTTCCATTCAATCATTTCAAATGCTTTTTCTGGATCCAACGATAATAATATCTCTGGGGTGTTTGTCTTTGCAGGTGAATATATTACATTAAACAGGTGTCAGAGAGTGGATTCTAAGTGTTGGCCTTTAATAAATCCAGTTTGATCTTGTGATATTACCGAAGGCAGCACTTTCTCCATCCTTCTAGCTAGGACTTTGGAGAGTATCTAAACATCATTATTCAGAAGTGAAATTGGTCTGTGTGATGCACATTGTAATAAGTCCTTGTTTTGTTTAGGAAAGATGGTAGTTTGAGGTAGAATTTGATTGTCTCTAGCTTCTGTAAATGCTGCTAATAAGAGGGGAGCTAGCTGAGTGGAGAATTTCTTATAAAAGTAATCCCTCCTCCATCGCGGGGGTTGCGTTCCAGAAACCCCCGCGAAAGGTGAAAATCCGCGAAGTAGAAACCATATGTTTATATGGTTATTTTTATATTGTCACGCTTGAGTCACAGATTTGCACAGAAACACAGGAAGTTGTAGAGAGACAGGAACGTTATTCAAACACTGCAAACAAACATTTGTCTCTTTTTCAAAAGTTTAAACTGTGCTCCATGACAAGACAGAGATGACAGTTCCGTCTCACAATTAAAAGAATGCAAACATATCTTCAAAGGAGTGCGTGTCAGGAGCAGAGACTGTCAGAAAGAGAGAGAAAAGCAAACAAATCAATAGGGCTGTTTGGCTTTTAAGTATGCAAAGCACAGCGGCACAAAGCTGTTGAAGGCGGCAGCTCACACCCCCTCAGTCTGGATCAGAGAAAGAGAGAGAGAGAGACAGAGAAAAACAAACAATCAAAAATCAATACGTGCCCTTCGAGCTTTTAAGTATGCGAAGCACCGTGCAGCATGTCGCTTCAGGAAGCAGCTGCACAGAAGGGAGCAACATGAAGATAATCTTTCAGCATTTTTAGACGAGCGTCCGTATCGTCTAGGTGTGCGTATAGCCCCCCTGCTCAATACCCCTACGTCAGGATCAGAGAATGTCAGCGCAAGAGAGAGAGAGAGAAAAGTAAGTTGGGTAGCTTCTCAGCCATCTGCCAATAGCGTCCTTTGTATGAAATCAACTGGGCAAACCAACTGAGGAAGCATGTACCAGAAATTAAAAGACCCATTGTCCCACAGAAATCTGCGAACCAGCAAAAAATCCGCGATATATATTTAAATATGCTTACATATAAAATCCGCGATAGAGTGAAGCCGCGAAAGGCGAAGCGCAATATAGCGAGGGATTACTGTATAGTCTTTTGGTCTCAGCAGTCTGCTGGCCATTTGCAGAAATGGAAGATCATCTCCTTTAAATTCATAAATGTCTCCTCATCTACAGTGCGCTACATTTCTCAAGATTTGGAAAGATTTATGCTACATTCCACAAGCCCGGGAAGTCTCAAGAATGTAGACAGAAATTAAGTTTCAGTGGAGGGAATAAATAGGACCCTCACATAAAAGATAGCGACTGGTCTTTGGTGGATCACAGAGTGAGTGTGAAGTACAATCAGAGATCCTGGTCATGCTACAAAATGGGGAGGACAAAGAAAGAGTACCTGTTTCAAGTGTGTATTTGTTATTTTATGAGGCATTTCCCTTGGCTCATAACATTGGGAAAGTGGTGTCAGGAATGTTAAACTTCATGAGATACATAGTGACTGATTGGCACCATTGATTAAGCAAGCTAGTTTTTGGGCTTAACATCTGATTGGTGTGTGCTTTAGTTTTTCCATTAGAGTGTTTATTATAGTAATAATAATGAACCATTTGAGACTGCAGTATTATTATTTACTTATTTCTGTTAAACACTGCAAAATCATTACTTCAACCAGGGTCTGGAGCTGGTATGTCACCAGGAACATCCTTATTGATAGGCTTGTGATCGCCTACAAGAAGAGGACGGTAGGGGAAATAAGTCGAGCTCACCACCTGATAAGATCTGCTCCATGGGTGAAACTGGCAGCATTTCACCAGCTCCTTCTCCCAATGAATATTTAAGCAGAGATGCTATTTGTGACAGTTTGGCCATGCCATATTATGCCAATTGCTGGTAGCGCATTTTGTAGTATACCATTTACTGTATAAGCCTGATGGAACTCTTTGTCATATACTAGCTAACTTATCTAGTTTTTATATATTATCCAACCCATCCATCTGTGGCTGGCTTTGTCAAGGTCTGATGTAGGGGCCCTTTGCTTGTGAAGGTCCCCTCTGACTTGTAGGGGCAGCAAAAACATCACCTGAAGCAGTGGTCGTGTGCCCATACTTGAGCAGCAAACAAAGCAGCTCTTCATTAAAAGATCTACCATTTAAAAACTCCACAACCTCAGACACTTATGTCAGTCCTGCTGCTTGATGAATCAAAGATGAGTAAGCAGAGAGAACAGACAGTCCTCTGCCAAAATGTCTACTCTTGTCACTGCACTGGTGTCTGATAATGGCTCTTGCCTCAACAGCTGCATGACCTGTTATTTTGTAGGGCTGTCAACATTGAAGTGGCTATGGTTTGTTTCAAAGTATCACCTTATATTGCAGATAATGTACAGTATAAGATCACAGCTAAAAAGTCAGCCTAGAATTCATATGGTCTGGTAAAAATAAACAAAATTGATTGGTGCAGTCAGATTTGGTTTTTTGTTGTCATCTTTTTAGCACTGGCCATGACTTTAAGACCATGGCTCATCACATTTTCATTAACCCATGTACTATGCCTTTCTAATTCAGCTTTGGAAGAAAACTTGCATAACCAACATTCACATATTTATATATATCCATTGTCACAGAAGGGCTGGGGTTCTTACCCAGCCGGGACGCCTGGAAGGACCGGGAAGTGCCATTTATGTCCTCCAGGCCACAAGGGGGCAACCGCCCTGGATCAGGAGAGGACCACGGGAGAGGAGCAAGGAGGTTCCAACCCGTTGGGACCCGTGGGCCACCGCCAGGGGGGTGCCTCAAGCCTCATGGAACCCCGGGAAACATTTACTTCCGCCACACCCGGGAAGATGGAGGAAGATCCTTCCAGGGACACCCGGAGTGCTTCTGGTGCAGAGGTGCAGAACGTCACAAGGCCCCTGGCACCTGGAGCACATCCGGGTAGAAATAAAAGGGGCCACCTCCCTACAATCTGGGAGCTTGAGTCGGGAGTGGGAGCAGGACAAAGCTCCCGTGAGGAGAGGAAAGGCGGCCACGGACATTGAAATAGAAGCCTGGAATAGGGGTGATTGGTGCTGGGAGCACTGTGTGTTGTGCGGGACTGTGTTATTTGTGCTTTAATTAAACGTGTGCTTTTATAAAGATGTGGTTTCCGTCTGGGGTGGTGTCCGGGCAAGTCTCACACCATGTACTGGAAGCAAGCCTACTAGGGAACCCTGTCCTCATTCTACATTTTTGTTGAACGACTGCATGCCGGATTATAGTGCAGAGGCAGGTTGAACATGGCTCACCGGCCTCCTGTTGAAAATCACTGATCTTGCAATAGGAAAACCATAGCTGAGAAATATTAATGGTTTGCATCTTACTTTAAAATGTACACATATAGAATGGCAATTGGGTCACAATTCTTTTTTTGAATATTTATTTTCTGAATAAATTAAGGTGAACTAACAGAACCTTTTGTTATGTATTTGAATACACTGTAGAAACAGCAGTTGAAGTAAGAAAAAAACTCTTTTTAATTCTTGGTAACAATGAAACACAGCACCATCAGTACAAGATCTGAATAAACACACAGTTTATACTCTCAGATGGCAAAAAAAAACTGAAGAGTACAATTGTATCTTTACCCAAAGACTGATCTGTTCTTCAGAACAAAAACTTGTATCCACTTTGGCCTTCCATTATCTCATCACTTTAACTTTTCTTATGCAGCTTCAGTGTTGTTTCTTTCCAATTATTGGTTTTCACATGGCAGATCTAAATCAATGGCTTTTTGAAAAATAACTAATTTAGTAAAATCACTAAGCACAGTTAATGAGAAGTAAATTGCTCAGTCCATGTTTTCTTTCAGTGAATCAGGTAGTAAATCTGAATGAGCTTTTTGAAAATTAATGTTTTGTTCTTGCAGGTGTCGGCTATCTTCCCAAATTCAAAATCATATGTTGGCTTCAATCTCCTTCTGTGGGAGGCCTAGAAGTATCCATTTTCTCCAAGCTGTAGCATTTACCCCCCTCCCCTCACTTTCTCTGACTTGTTTTAAATTTAGACATGATATTATGGAAAATGTATTCAGTGAAACAGATTTCTTGACCTTAAAAGTAGTTTTGGTATTTTGCAAGTCAAAGTTATCTCTTTATAGTCATGTTAAATAATATATATTTTGTATTATATTCCCAAGGTAAGGATACATTTCTTGTGCATTTCTCTACTTGCAGTGGCCATCACAGTGTTTAACCCAGTACATTATTTTCTGTGGTGTTATTTTATATTATAATTTTACAGTTTCGTTTTACTTTGTACATATAACTGAACTGAACTGATCACACTACCCTGTATTAGTAATAAAAGCCTTAGATTTTTGAAAGAGCCAAGATTCCTTTACCATGGCATATCTTGCACACTGAGGTCCCTAGGGGGGTCCTGCAGCTGCCCAAAAATCCAACACACAGACTTGGACACAAGTTGCCAGTGAATAAAGGTTTTTTTTATTTGTGTGAAACTCTTCACAGGAAGAGTTTCCCATGACACACTGAAATTTTCACAACACAAAGCACTTTCTTTCTCTGTCACTCTCTTTCTCTCTTTCTTCTCAGCTCCTCACAGCAAGCTTTGCCCTCCTCCTCCCAGAGTTGAGACAGGTAACTCCTTTTATGTCATGCCTGGAAGCACTTCCAGAGTGTGGCTCAGAAGCACTTCCAGGTGAGGTTGTAGCCTGACAAAGGTTGGTGCTTGCCAAAACCCCCTCTGCATCACCTGGCAGCACCCACGGAACTCAAAAGGGACTGAGTTGACGAACTCCACTTCTTAACAACAACAAAATTTATTTATATAGCACATTTTCATACAAATAATGTAGCTCAAAGTGCTTTACATGATGAAGAAAGAGAAAAAAAGACAAATTAAGAATTAAAATAAGAAAACACTAATTAACATAGAGAAAAAGTAAGGTTCAGTGGCCAGGGAGACAGAAAAAACAAAAAAACTCCAGATGGCTGGGAGAAAAAATAAAATCTGCAGGGGTTCCAGGCCATGAGACCGCCCAGGCCTCCTCTAGACATTCTACCTAACATAAATGACATCAATCAGTCCTCATTGTATATTCAGGGTTCTCAGGGAAGGACGTTTTTTGTTTCTGTATTTCGCCTCATATACAATTTCTTGCGTATTAGGAATTTTGGTTAGTTTTTCGCCATACCCTCCCTATGGGTCAGAGCGCTGGGTCGCAGCCATTGTACAGTGCCCCTGGAGCAATTGAAGGTTAAGGGCCTTGCTCAAGGGCCCAGCAGAGTAGGATCTCTTTTGGCAGTGACGGGAATCCAAACTGGCGACCTTTGGGATACCAGTGCTTTGATTAGGTGGTGGTGGTGCAGATCGCCACCACAGAAAACCGGAAAAAGAACAGAAGAGAAAGTAGGGGTAAGTACGGATTTTGGAGCCACATTGAATTATACAGAGCATCGGGGATTAAACTAATGTAATGTGTTTTCTGCAGGTGTTTAAAGTGCTCCATTGTATTAACTTGGTGAATTCCTATTGGCAAAGCTATTCCAGATTTTAGGTGCATAATAGCAGAAAGCCCCCTCACCACACTTGTTCTAAGTTTAGCTCTGGGAATTCTAAGCATGACTCTCATTTGAAGATCTAAGGTTACAATTTGGAGTGAAAGGTGTCAGACATTCCAAAATATAAGTTGGAGTGAGATTATTTAAGGCTTTATAAACCGTAAGCAGTATTTTAAAGTCAATTCTGAATGACACAGGTAACCAATGTAGTGACATCAAAAATGGAGAAATGTGCTTGGATTTTCTTTTCCTAGTTAAGATTCTAGCAGCTGCATTCTGCACTAGTTGCAATCGATTGATGTCTTTTTTGGGTAGTCCTGAGAGAAGTGCATTACAGTAATCTAGTCGACTGAAAACAAAAGCGTGGACTAATTTGTCAGCATCTTTCAATGATATAAGAGGTTTAACTTTTGCTATATTTCTTAAGTGAAAAAATGCTGTCCTAGTGATGATTTATTTGTGATTTAAAATTCAGGTCATAGTCAACAGTTACCCCTAAATTCTTTACCTCCGTCTTGACTTTTAACCCTAATGCGTTAAGTTTATTTCTAATAACCTTATTATAGCCATTATTGCCAATCACTAAAATTTCAGTTTTCTCTTTATTTAGTTTGAGAAAATTACTACTCATCCATTCAGAAACACAAGTAAGACATTGTGTCAGTGAATCAAGAGAGTCTGAGTCATCAAGCGCTATTGATAAATACAGTTGTGTGTCATCAGCATAGCTGTGGTAGCTCACGTTATGCCCTGAGATAATCTGACCTAACGGAAGCATGTAAATTGAAAAGAGCAGCTGACCCAGGATAGAGCCTTGTGGAACACCATATATAATATCATGGGTCTTTGAAGTATAATTACCACAACTTACAAAGAATTTTCTATCTGCCAGGTAGGATTCAAACCAATTTAAGACACTGCCAGAGAGGTCCACCCACTGACTAAGGCGATTTCTAAGAATATTGTGATCAATGGTATCAAATGCGCCACTCAGATCTAAGAGGATTCCATGTGGGAATCCATGGTAATGCCATACGCCAGGGGGGCTGCTATCTAGCATCTCAGGGGAGGAAAAGCCCTGCGTAAACTGTCTTCCCCCTGTCCTTCCAGGATGAGGAAGTCCTAGCTGGCTAAGGTTCTCAGGAGGCGTTCCTCGCAGCACGCATGAAAAAAAAATTCAGCAGATTGAAGCTTCGCTTTGCAGTAATTGTTTTAATGCATGATGAGTTACTGTTGCTGAGAATATGGTAAGAAAGCAGAGCACAACATTTTTGAATAATTAATTTCACTGACATTCACTGATACTCAATCCATAAATACATAGAGAGAACATACAAAAGTCAGGCAGACCCTGCTGCTGTGAGGGAGGAATGACATCTGTGCACTACCATGCAACCTATGCTAAAACATCAGTATTAAACTAAACTTCAACCTGATCAAACTTTGTGAACTAGTTGTGTAAAGTGGCTCTAGTGTGTATGTGGTGTGTTTTCCTGTGGTGGATTGGTGCCCTGTCCAGGGATTGTTCCTGTCTTGCATCCAATGCTTGCTGGGATAGCCTCCAGCTACCCCCCAATCCTGTCCTGGATAAGTGGGTTAAGAAGATGGATAAATCATTTCAGAACAGGTCATCCACCTGAAGCTAAGCATGTTCAGGCCCGACCAGTACTTGGATGGGTGACCAAACAGGAAAAGATTGGTTTGTTGCTGGAAGAGGTGTTGGTGAGGACAACAGGAAGCGCTTGCTCTATGGTCGGAATGTGGATCCCAATGCCCCTTTGCAGTGACAGGAACACTGTGCTGTGAAAATGGCATCATCCTTTGGATGAGAAGTAAAATCGAGATCCTGACACTCTGTGGTCATAAAATATCCTGTGTAAACAGTAAGGTGTATCCCGATGTCCTGCCTCAATCGCCCACCACGGCCTGATCATTCTGCCCCCTAATTATCCCCTGTCTCTATTTGGTTAACTATTTATCAACCCTTCACCATCTAACAGCTAATGTGTGGTGAGTGTACTGGAGCAAAATGGCTGCCGTTTCATCATCCAGGTGGACGCTGCACATTAGTGGTGGTTGAAGTGGCTCCCTACTCACTGTGTAAAGCACTTTAAGTACTTTAAGTAATGAGAGGTATATAAAGTGCTACATAAATGTAAAGTATTATTGTTGTTATTATAAATGAATGAATGGATGCTTACAACTTCTTATTAGTTCTTACCAGTTCATTGCAGGCTACATGCACACACTCTCTCACTGAAGCATATGTGTGCATTAAATCCAGCGGCAACAGACAGTATTTTAGCAAAATAAAGAAATAAGCGTCTGCTTTTTGAAAGAATATAAACGGTTACAAGTGTGCCTTTTTAGCTGTTATTGTCTAGTTGTTTACAGAACAGCAATTCACATCTGGGAATCAACATTTAATAATGGCAGTAAAAGTGCTTGGCGATGACTTTGGGAGGTGAATTTACACCCTTGGGGATGAATGATGCTGCAGAGGAAGACAAACAGGGCAGTTAGCGAAGTAAAGTGAGTCAGCTGGACTCCTTTTTATATGGCTGAATCGCACAACAATGGTTTATGTTCTGCTTTTTTAACTTCTTACAAAATATGGATACACAGTTTTGCAATATGTGTCCAATCTCAAGACGTATCAATATTCGATAACAATTTTGGCTTGAAAAATGGAAATATTCAGTAGGTTTGTAAAGCTTTTCTTTTTGATGGGACAACAGCATCCATAAGCAACTTCAAAAAATGCAACAACGGGCGGCTTATTTTTTAAAATCTATAAAATATGCTTCACTTTCGAACAAAGTTTAACATAGCAAACTATTAAATACCATGATTGTGAAGAAATAACTGAGTTGAAAAGTGATTAATTTATCTTTTAAAGGCACGGGCATCACTAAATAAAATACACAATCCAAAATATTCACACAGAAGTTTAACATTCTTTCTTTTGGAGTTTGTTAATGAGAAATTGATTTGGAAAATAAATAATTAGGTTTAACAACAACTGGGTGATGTTGGAGCCTCTTTTTAATAAGAATTTTTGAAAGAGCTTGCAATGTGTCAAAAGCTTACTCTTATCTGTGCAATTTTATCCATGTCAGGCCTCATTATTCCTCACACTGCTGTCATGGAGGTACCGCATGCATTTATTACAAGCACAATATCAGCATTTCATTCACAAAAATACTTGCTGTCTCTGCAGCGCTTGAGGCCTTTTAAGAAATTTGAAATTTAAAAAAGGCTCGATTATACAAACCTGCTTGGTTGAATTTGTCAGTGTAGCATTTAAGTTTGATAATAAAATCCAGTCAGTCAGTGGTAGTTCCTTGTTGAGGATGGGAGTTTTAGTACCATATCCAAAGTACTCCCACACATTTTCCTGAATTTCATAATTGCCTCCAAGGTTTAGGCATGCTCATTGCGTGAACTTCATCACTGTAATGAATTTTATGTTCCTTCTGATACAAATGGCAGTGAACATTTTTATGATGGGTCTTTTTAAGTTGTCATGATGAATTAGACCTCGGCCACTTCAAACACCAAGCAAATTAGAAGCTTAGCTTATGAATAAATGAATATATTATGCTATTTGCGGGAATTTCTTATTTAAAATTCTAGAGGCCAGCCTGGTTCATTTGCGTGATACACACAGTCCTGCTATTTTTCTCCTGTTAAACAAGGGTGGCAAGCTGAGGTACAACTCGTATTCTAACCGAGCTGCATAACCTTTGCTGTTCACACATCACAGGCCCATCACAGATTATCTTGCATCTGTGAAATCAGAAAAGCTTTTTGAACTGTGAAATCAGAAAAGCTTTTAGTTATATTTAAATATCTAAATACATTGTATGAGTAAAAACAATTATAAAAAGAACAACAACATCAAAACATTTTCTAATCCAAAGTTAATACAATGATTAGTCTTTGCTGGATTCATACTACAATAGGACATTCTTTTATTTAAACAAAAAATGGCATCAAGCTCCACTTCCACTGTTCAAATTGTGTTGTATATCAGAACAAGTTGTAATCTTCCCATAAACCACTAGATGGTAGCCTGAACTGTGTAATTTAAAATCACACTCACTCAAAGAAATGCACTTTTATTTATAGACATTAGATGGCAGTAGAGACTCAGAAAAGAGTGTGTGGATTGTGGCACCAGATTAGGGCATCAGGCTCTGCTGGAGAAATGCACATTAGCAGAGAAAACTGCTTCTGCATATTTATTTAAACAGTAATTGTATCCAAAATTACCTAGTCCTTAGGCTTTCTTTCATGCAAATTTAAAAATATTCAAATGAACAATTATTCTTTATGATGTGAACAAAATTCCGGAAAGAATGTTAATTGTACCAGTGCGACACATAAAGCCATAATTGTTTAAAGATGTTTGTATCAAAAATAATTTCTAATTATTATTTTACTGGTGCAAGATGGCTTAAAAACCTGTTGCGATTAGTTTGAGCCACAGAGGCTGGTTTTCTTGCATTTTTGCAGCTGTTTATTTTAAAATGGGTCATTATAATGGAATGGAATGCTTGTCTTCTTTGTGCAGACTCCATGTTTTGCCTGTGCAGGTTGCTCCAGTACTCTACTGTAGCTACTTTTCACAATGCAGCCACTACAGCCACACCCCTGTATTTCTTGATTGGAGGTTGACAGAGGAATGAACCTCCGTGATACAATGATACAACAGCCATGATACAACAGCAATATGAGTCAACAGACAGAATTTTGCAAGGATGGTTTGTGTCCCATGACCATATGTTTATGTTGTTTTGAATGCCATCTCTAGCATTTCAGTAGGGAGTGAAATTCTCTGGCAGGTTATTTGTGAATGGCTTTTAGTTTTACACTCTTTAAAAGATCCTGAAAAATACAGAATTATTTTTTATTATTTTTCTAGTGTCTACCTTGCAAAGAGCTGGAAATTGTTGGCTGGATATCAGCTGCCATCCCATCCAGGAAGTGCTTTTGTGTTTAGCTCATGGACGATGATAGATTTTGTATCAATCTGAGTTGCAATTAGTATATCCTGTCCATTCACCATTACCTGAACATGCTGAATCCAATTACAGAGTCCTGGTAAGCCAAAGTCTACCACAGCAACATCTGGCACAAGTCTGAATGAGACACTTGCAGTTCATAAATATTATAACATCTCTAGGACATACAAAAATGCAGTGTGTTTCTGGAGAAAACCCATGTGGACTCAAGGAGAACATCTACAATTACTCGAGGTGAACATCTAAACTGCACACAGATTGACCAGTGCAGAAATAAAGCCCAGGGTTTTAGCTCTATCAAAAAGTAAATATTAATTAAAATCTTCATTTTTTTAATCCTTTTTTTCATTAAAGGGTTGGAGACCACCAATCAAGATGCACACACCAAACCCGAATGTAACATTAATCCACTGCAGGGCACACTCATTCACAAATCCATGCTCACTCTTTCTATTCTAATTTAAATTTGTTAAACAAGCTTAAGGGAACATTTTTGGTGTCTCCAAAGAAAATGCATATGAACAGGGGAAGAATGTGCAGACTCAACACAGACAGCAGAAGAGCTAACCCTTTGTTATTTTGATTTAACTAATAACTGATGGCTTCAAAGTGAATGTAGAGAGAAGTATGTGGGTTGCTTTGTGCTTGAGCTTCTTGGTGGTCACTTTATCGTAACTGTTTTAAATAACATCCATTCAATGCCTTTGCATTTTATTCACTCAAAACTGAAAGCAACATGTAAGTTTTATTTCATTATAAAGTGAAATTTTATAAAAAATATGTAAAGTAAACTAAATTAATACAAAGCAGTGAAATGTGCTGACATGCAGCAAAGGTTAAACAGGAAGGGAGCTTGAGTTACTCTGAAAGCTCTTCTGTCACTTTTGCACTGGTGGTGCAAAGGCATCAAAATTCAAAACCTAGTGCAAGTACCAGGTTATATTATAAACTGTAAAGTTGCTGATTTGTCCATTTTTCCAATGTTAACAGCACAAGATGTCAGATTTAGAGCTCCATTTCATACACAGGAGACCTTTTCTTCTGATCCTGTAAAGTCAGTTGAACAGCAGTTTAAAATACCAGGAGGATTAAACATCTTTAGTGCTAGTCATAGAAATCTTGCTTGAGGTCAGTTTCAATTGTTGTCTTAGTAATGCAATAACCAAAAGATTGCCCGAAGATTTAAATCTGGCGACACAAAGTAAAGTGGGTGTTACACTATAGGACTCGACATGGCTTTTAGTTGAAGAGTATGTTAAATTTAATGACTGGCAGGGCTGACCTATGATGTTGTTTCTAAGCTCTTTTTGTTTTGCTTTAGCCTCTTCTAAATGCTGCACAACTGTTGGACTGCTATCCCTTTTTGTTTTTTTCTATCTCTTTTCATTAACTTTCAGCATTTCACAAGGCTGCTCTATAATCTGCTCAGCGAGTGAAGACGCAGTCAACCTTCAATTCCAGCTTGTGTTCATGTCACCATTCTATGACCTTCAGCTAGAAATCCTGCAAACCCTGATAATTTCTCCTGCACCCATTCCTCGGCCTTCAGCAGGAACACATTTGAAGCAGTTGTTCGTTCCTGTTCCCTGGACGCTCATGCCCCATGAGACCCACTTGCTCCTCTTGAGCCACTTCCTGACCACTTGCCTTCACACTATCTCCCCAAGTTCAGCCATGAATCCTGACTTTCTTTAGTTTTTCCTACTTAGGCTCTTTTATACTCAAGTGGGTACAGGCACCATAATTGCAATCCCCAGAGTGCCAAAGAAAAAAACAATTGGGCTGATCGCATCTGCATGTGAAAATGCAACCAGCCAAGATTCCCATCAACACCCTGGAGTCGCTTGGCCATGCTACCACACGTACCTATGCCCACCTTGAGCCTTAGCGCACTGTTTTAACTAAGAATGTACCCCTAATGTGTACTTAGGTTTCCCTTAAGTTAACCAGTTTGAAACTTATTTGTCTTCAGTTGTGTTTACGCATTACGTAAATAATACATTGTAAAGTTTGTTTATTTGGATATCGCTGCAGCATTTTGAGCCCACACTTGGTGAGAAATGCTATATAAAAATAAACTGAACTAAGTTGAATTGATTGTTTTCTTTCTTCTTCCTATGGCTACATTTAAGGGAGCAAATAGTTCTGACTTTCTGTTCATCTTTACTGGTTTGCACTTTACAGCCTTGACTGTGAAGAGCTCAAACTGGAAGTATAAATGTGCCATATTTTAATGAGGATAATACGGGACCGAAGCCTTACAGCCCCATTGCTAAACATGGAAGTTCTGGCTGCACCAGGGCATATACACGTAAAGGTTAGCCTAGAACACTGCAGGGCCAATGCAGCGAGACCAGTGAGCCAGAAACAGGCTTTTAGCATCTGGCAAGAAGACAGTTTCATTTACCACAAAAAGCATTATTTTCTAGAGAACAAAATGTATTGGGCATATGACGGGAAAAAACTGATGAAGAAGACGGAAGTTGATGGTTGCTCTAAACATTACTGTGGGAGGCTTACTACAGTGATGCCTTGGTTTACGAGCATAATTTGTTTCAGAAATGTGCTTGTAATCCAAAGCACTCGTATATCAAAGCAAATTTCCCCATAAGAAATAATGGACACTCAGATAATTCGTTACACAACCCAAAAATATTCAAATAAAAATTATTAATAAAAAATATAAAGTAAAAATACATAAAACAAATTAACCTGCACTTTACTTTTGAAAAGAATCATTACGCACACACACGTGGTCACAATGCTTTAGTATACAGTATATGCTTATACGGATGTTGACTATACGAGTGAGGCACACCGACTAAGACCGAGCATGGGAGACGATTACCCACAATCCTGCAACGAGAGAGAGAGAGAAAACCACCATCTGCTCAGTTGTGATCACATAACGCTCAGCAGACAAGGCATACACTGTCACGCTTGGGTCACAAAGTTGCACAGGTTCACTTAGGGTTTTCAAGAGACAGAAGCTTTATTTGAATACAGGCGGAACAAACACAAGTCTCTTTCAGGAGCGATCCGGTAGCACTATCCAAACCGGTCAGTACAACTCTGCCTCTTGATCAAAAGAGTACAAAATCTTCCTCCTTAAAGGGGTGTGGTGTCTTGGGAGCCCCAACTGGAGCAGAGTATGTCAGAGGAAAGAGAAACAAGGCAGTGAGACCTAGGACAGCCACGGTAGGTCTTTTAAATGTTTGAAGCACCGCGCAAGATGCAGACCATGTGGCACAGCAGCAAGCAGTAGGCTAGCAACTGATCCTGCAAAGAGGAGATGAAAAGCTGTGTTTGTTTCCCATTGTATCATTGTTTAAGAGGCGGATTTGGAGGAGTGGCCACATCCTCTTGGGGCCATACTTACCGTTATCATAATATGTACTACTCGTATTGCAAGACCTCATTTGCTTATCAAGTTAAAATGTATTACAAATTTTTGCTCGTCTTGCAAAACACTTGCAGACCAAGTTACTCGCTGTTTTGTCTTGGTAGAGTATTACATTGCTCTACTTTCCCCTTTTTGTATTATTAATGTGTAGCATTTGTCAGAATGCCTCAAATCTCACAGACTTAAAACTGTTTATAAGGTATTATAGTATATAACTTCTCCCCACCTTCCCTTCTACATCTATAACCTCAGGAAAGTAGGTGTAGTAAAAGACAAGCAGGAGTTAATTTACAATTTAAACAATGTATTATTGGTAATATTCATAAATAATAATAATATCCAAAGTACATTTGAATATTGGCAACCATACAACCTGATAAATGTTGATGTGTAGTTTCAGGCGGCACACAGATTTGTTAGTTACTTAAAATGTCTCTAGTTAAGGCATCATTTGTGGTCAGCTTTCTTCAGAACAGGCCACATGCCTGTATCAATATGGCTGCCGAGCTGTGCTCTTCATTGTGTTGTTCTTTTCACTTTGGTAAGAGAGAGAAAATGAGGGAGTGAGCAAATTTATACATTTTCTGTCCAACCCCTAGAGCCAATAGGGCGTCATAGTACTTAAAGGGTTCTGATACAAGCCAGTTCCAAACAGCCATACTTCAGACCAATGGGGGAATACAACACCTTCACACCTGCCCCCAAAACCATATGTTAAGGTACAGCTTGGCATTTAGGCAGCCTGGCTTTCTTACGGGGGGCTGAGAGAAATACTTTAGCAGAGAAACACTTGCCAAACTGGTTTGAGGCACTTCCCCCAAATCCTGTCGTAAAATTTAAAGAGACCCATTCCTAAAAGAGGGGGGTAAACATAAATGCTTCTCACTAATGTAACACTAACATTATATTGCTTTGCCTAAGTTACAAATAAAGACATACAAAACATTTATCAACTTATATGCAAAATCTCACATCACAACAATCACAATCCAAGGTTTTACTGTACTTATTTTATACTGCACAAAATGTGTAGTGTGATGCCAGCTTTAGCATCCCTGATGTCAAATAAAGATGTTTTGCTACAATACATTAATAGTCCTAGAAAGAGCTGAATTCTTACCTAATCCAAAATTAAAAGATTCAAAATTTATGAAAATATAATAAAATAAATCAGAGAAGAGAATTTTAATATTCAAGGTCAGGGCAGCAACAAATTATACTTTTCTACATATTTTGGGAGTGGTGGGGTAAAATATATCTATAACCAAGCTTTTCTTTTATTTTAAAAATGCAAATTATATAATGTTTTTGTTTCTTCACAGCTGTGTAGTGATTTTATAACAAGCTATAGCAGCTAATTTGATTGTAATTGTATAAGCTGTTCACTTCTGTCACTAATTTGGCTAAATTAGATAGCAGACTAATATATTATTTTGTTTATTTAATCAGATAGTTGGCTTTTGCAGACACATATAAAAAGAAATATACCAATGAGAATGGAAAACCACAAAGGATGACTGCAAAATACAAATTAGAAAGCAGATAATGCAAGAAGAAAATACAGATCAAAGTGTGAACACACCAAGGCTAATGTTGAGATGGGGGCTGACCTCAATGTTCCAGACTAATCAGCTCTAGAGGTTAACATTAACGAGCTGAGCACCCCAAAATATTATCTCCCCATCCATTTAGAACTGGGCAGCATAAAATTAGAGAGTCTAACAAACTAGACTATGCAATAAAAATATGTACAGCTATAAGTAACTGAATTTCTATTTCTTTTGTACTCATTTGCTATCTGAAAATTATAATGCAAAGTAGGTTGTTAAAATATAGCAAGAAAGTTTTGGTGTTCTCAGATATTAATGCTCTATGAGACAAAATAAGCCATCTCAAATAACATCTGAACAAAAAATCTTGATGAAAATACAAAGTGAATCTTGGACTTTTCTACTTCCACAAAATGGCAAAAAAATACAGAGATCACCACTGCAATGGTTATACAGTAAATGGATATCCTTTATTACAACAGACCTGAGGGAGCAGTGCCATATGTATAGCTGGTCCAATATGACAAGACTGAATAATTATTGGAGAGTGGGACCACCAGGGAGCACACAGCTCCCCAAACACCCAACACAACAGACACAGGCACAAGTGTACCACAAAACAAGATTTTTTATTTAGCAGTTCCTTGTGGGAAACACTTCCAAATATTTGTTTCCCACCTGCCCAAGGTCAGTTCCAAAGCGCAACACAGCAATTAGCACAGCACACAGTATTTGGTCTTTCTTTTCTCTCTCTCTGTCTCTCTCTTTTACTCCTACCTCAAGCTTCTCCATTTCCTCCCAACTGTGGATCCTCCAGTGCAGTGAGGCAGCTCCTTTTATGCAGCTCTTGGAAGAGCTCCAGGTGGCCAGTTTGCCATATCTGGAATCACTCCCGGTGTTATGGAAGCCCAATTTAGGGCTTTACGGCTCCCCCTGGTGACTCCCAATGAATGCAACAGCACTGTCCCAAACTCCAACTCCCGTCAAGCCCTGCGGGAATCTGTGGAGACACAGCAACCCGGGGGGGGGGGGGGGGGTTCGGGGTGTTGGGGGTTAGCTGCCCTCTAGCACTCCGGAGGAGGCTGTATCCTGTGCACATCTGCTCCCCCAGTCCTTCCGGGTTATTGGTCTCCCATCTGTCACAAGAGCTTGAGTTGATGAAGGCTAAGATCATTTGAATAACATGCCTGTAAAATATGCACTTCTACACTAATCAACACAGAGAAAATAGTGTACCCAATCTAACACTCAATGTTTTATAAAGACAGGAAGGTACCAAAATATCTAAGATTAAAAGTCTTTGGCAAACATACAGTATCATTAAATAGGATCTTCTTATGTATAAATATATAAATACTATAGTTAAAAGAATTATATGATATTGTTATTGTCAGTTCTTGAACGTGATGTGCTGGAAGCAAGAAAAATGGTCAATGGTGAGAATATGAGCAACTTCGACAAAGGCCGAACTGTGATGACTAGATGACTGGGTCAGAGCATCTCGAAAACTGCAGGCCTTATGGAGAGTTCATATTATGCAGTGGGTACTACCTACCTGCCGGTAACAGGGCCATGGACCCCCAAGGCTGAAGGCGAAAGCACCGGCAATCGGCATGTGACAGTCAGAACTGGATGATGGAGCAATGAAAGAAGGTATCCTGGTCTGATGAATCACGTTTTCTTGTAGGTCATATGGATGGCCAAGTGCGCATGTACAGTATCTTTTACTGTACCTAGGGAAGGGATAGCATTAGGACATATCCAGCAGCCATACCACATGTGCTTCAGAACATGTCACCCACCTGAAGCTAAGCATGTTTGAGCCTGTTCTTGGATGAGAGACTATCTAGGAAAAGTTGGGTTGCCGCTGGAAGAGGTGTTGGAGAGATCAGCAAAGTGCTCTTACCTTGTGGTCTGTGTGTGGCTCCCAATTTCCCATTGCAACAAAGTTGGGAGCATGAAATTATTCAAAATGGCTTTACATGCTGAAGCATTAAGATTTCCTTTCACTGGAACTAAGGGACCAAGCACAACTCCTGTAAAACAACCCCACACCATAATTCCCCCTCCACCAAACGTTATACTTTGCACAATGCAGTCAGGCAATACTGTTCTCCTGGCAACTGCCAAACCCAGACTCATCCATCCAATTGCCAGACAGAGAAGCGTGATTCGTCACACCAAAGAAGATGTCTCCACTGCTGTAGAGAGCTTTACACCACTGCATCCGACGCTTTGCATTGCATTTGGTGATGCAAGGCTTGGATGCAGCTGCTTGGCCATGGAAACCCATTCCATGAAGTTGGCGACTTCTGCACACTGTGTTTCTTATCATTAGGTGTCCCTGCTCTGTGATTTTACATGGCCTACTGTATTACTGCTGTTCCCAATTGCTTCCACTTTGTTATAATACCACTAACAGTTGACCATGGAATATTTCGTAGTGAGGAAATTTCACGAATGAACTTATTGCACAGGTGGTATCCCATCACGGTACCATGCTTGAATTCACTGAGCTCCTGAGAGTGATTCATTCTTTCAAAAGTGTTTGTAGAAGCTGTCTGCATGTCTAGGTGCCTGATTTTATACACCTGTGGCCATGGAAGTGATTGCAACACTTGAATTCAATGATTTGGAGGGGTGTCCCAATACCTTTGGCAATACAGTGTACCTTGTTATATACTGAACCTCTATAAACACTCCATGCATGTTCTTTTGTGCATTATCCTCTATCAGAAAAATGACCGGTCCATAAAGCCACATCCATGTAAAGAACAAATCACACAGTTTAAACTCACTAAGCCCAGAAATGACTGTCCCCTCATTACACTAGACCATCATATCAGTGCCCTTTAATCAGGGCATTTGACCCAGGCTTGTTATGTTCCTCTGAAAAACTAAATGTGCTGCTACTATGTATAAAAAAACATTTTCTATCTAAACTAATTTATTAACCATTCACCTTCCCAAGTTACATAACTATTAGGCTTAAACAATAAGGATGTCCATAAATCCTGTGTTGGTTTCGGCAAAGAAATATAAACCGCCATCTTCCAAACCTTAAGCCAAATTGGTCTTTTCCAGACATCATGAAAAAATCTCATTATCTACACTATTTTGCTCCTAAATAAAATGTTACACATCTCTTGTTTTCCGGAGGCTGTATATGTACTGTATCTATCACAAGTCATTAATTCATACTGGGACTACTTATCTACTCAACCTTGTAAATATCCCTATGTCTATGTTTTTTCTTCCTTTCAAAGCTGTTAAACTGATGACTATGCTTGCTATCACACACTATTAATTAACACTAAAACATTAGCAAACAGGCAATATCACCATGTTGCCCCAGGTTAAAGTATCTCCTATCCTTTACTTAAACTCTGTACTTTTTATTTTATATAGAAGCAGGGGGCTGACATTGCACTGGTAAGTAATTTTAGACTCTGGTCTGTTTGTCTTCTAGTCCGGCACCAGTCTGTTCTGGTGTGCCACTTTCTCTGAGTGACAAGGAGACACTGTCATTCAAACTGTAGTAAAAAGGGAAAAAAACCCAAAGGTACCCCCAGGGTCAAACTTTTGGGTTGGGACATAGGCTATCATCTTCCCCTGATCAAATGAGGGAGTGGTGCAAATTTTGGCAGAGACTGGTCCAACATGTTGGATTTGTATACCATACACACACACACACACACACAGATTTTAAGATTTGTATAGGCTGTTATATACCTTGCCTTACCCATCTGATGGAATACCTTCCACACTTTCTTGCCTCCTCAACTACCAGGACATTTTACTGCACTGTCCTATAGGACAGACTGGCATTATCCATTTTGCCAGGCTGGAACCCAATTCTTGGCTTAGCAAACTGTTGCCAGACACTCTTATTACATGCTAAAAGTCTCAGTTTGCTTGAATGGGCCTCTCTTTAGAATGCAGCATCTGCTGCCTTATCTGATAAGATGGTCGATACCAGGCCATGTAACAGCCAGAGACATCTTTCTCTCAAAGGTGCAAAATGGACTCGAGCTCTGAGCAAAGAACCATAAATCCAGAATGAGTAACACTGATGGACAGAACTTTGCACCAGTGCTCAACCAAAAGGATGGGCTTATGTGTATCCAAGAAGCCAATGACATAACCTCTGTTCCTTCATTTAAAAACCTTTTTAATAGCCTATGTCAGTGGTTCCCAAACTCGATGGTGGGGACCCACTGTGGCTGCACGTTTTTGTTCCAACCAGATTCACAATCAGTGATAATAATTAATAACAACTGATCTCATTTAGGCGGCACGGTGGCGCAGTGGGTAGCGCTGCTGCCTCGCAGTTGGGAGATCTGGGGACCTGGGTTCGATTCCCGGGTCCTCCCTGCGTGGAGTTTGCATGTTCTCCCCGTGTCTGCGTGGGTTTCCTCCGGGCGCTCCGGTTTCCTCCCACATTCCAAAGACATGCAGGTTAGGTGGATTGGCGATTCTAAATTGGCCCTAGTGTGTGCTTGGTGTGTGGGTGTGTTTGTGTGTGTCCTGTGGTGGGTTGGCACCCTGCCCAGGATTGTTTCCTGCCTTGTGCCCTGTGTTGGCTGGGATTGGCTCCAGCAGACCCCCGTGACCCTGTGTTCGGATTCAGCGGGTTGGAAAATGGATGGATGGATGGATGATCTCATTTAATTAGCTGGTCTTTTTTTACTCTTCTCTTATTCTGCATTCAGAAAAACACATCAGTATGGTTTTTATATTTATAAGACATTTAGAAGTATTTATGTGTTTTTTTAAAGCTGTAAATGCTTAACTCTGTTTTGTTGTTTTCCTATTCTTTTCCCCTTTTTCTGTGTGGTTTGTTCTTTTCATTTAACCCTAATAGTGGCATGATGATGAAAGCAGAAACGACTTCAGTGTCAGACTTACTAATTAGTAAATAATCAATTAAATAACCAGAACACCTGGAAAAGCAGAATGAAAATTAGGTTGAAAATACTTTTTAAAAAGTACATATTCCCCATATAAGTGCTTATTATATTTTAATAAAAATCTACCAAACTTAGTTTGAAATTTCTACATATTGACTCTAAAACACAGAAACTGGGAAATAATGGCTCATTTAATTAGGCTAAGAGTCCAATGAAGAACGGAATTTGGTTGGAACAAAAACCTGCAGCCACAGTGTGTCCCCAGGATCGAGTTTGGGAACCACTGTCCTATGTAATTGATCTTCTCTCACAATCCCACAGTCCTCTGTCTCTCTCTGTCTGTATCACTACACTCATCTCCCTCCGAGTTCAGTGGCTTAGGCCATTCTTTTAAAGCTATAAAACCATCATGTGCTCAAGTGTTCCTGCACTTTTTCATCTATCAGATGATTTTTAAAGCACCAGGGTGTATTGCAGGGATAGGGGAGAGAGTGGTCTTAAATTACTGGGGTCCCTTTGCTGCCGCCTGTCAGCTCTGAGGAAATGTTGCGGCCTCCTGTTTTTGATTAAAGGTTAAGATACCTATAATGTGTACTGCATTGGCTTCCCTCACTTGCTTTGTCTGGAGCAAGTGGTATAGTCAGTGTTTGCCTTGTATTTCCTTGATTATCACTGTCTAAGTTTAATTTGGGGTGTAGAGTGTGTTCCTTTGTTTTTGTGCTGTCAGAAGATAAAACAAGAGAATGAGACATGAAAAGAGTTAGGTACCCAGCCAGGATCTCTTTTTATTTTGAACAAACGTGTTATCTGAAGTGACAGAAAATGTAATACTGTTAAACAGCCATTGTTCTGCAGAGTGTTGTTTGTCTAAATGATGGTGACTTCCTGTACTGGTCTTCTTTTATTACTGGAGCCACTGCAAAGGGTGGAGGCCAGACGTGTCATCAGTGGTTTAAGGTGGGGCTTCATTGATCCTGGAAAGAACAAAGTTTCTTGCACACTGTTTACATCCTATCTCTTCCTCTTCAGTAACCTTGAAATCAGCCCCTATTAGGCACTCAACAGTGCTTTAGCAGGTGACAGTATTTGTGATACACCAGTCCTTCTGTAGAGGTGCACACAATAAGATTGACCAGTGTGAACTACTGGATGACAACTTCTACTTTGTTTTTTCAGTTTTCAGTTTCAGCAGACATCAGGCATGGTGTGTGGTGGTTATTTTGTATCATAACCTTGTTTTTTAAAAGTTCCTGCCACTAAAAATATTCACATTTCTTAATAAACAATCTGTTTAGTTACATACAGATGTGTTCATGCAGTTCACTCCACCACCACTTTCCTGCTTCCGTGCTTCTTTTTAGTATTTTCTTGTTAAAGTATTGTTTTTGAAAACTAGGCTTGGGACTTATCTGTTTTCTTCTTCTTGGCTGGTTAAGTCATGCCATTTTGTTTTATATTGTGTCTAAAGTAGTAATTGTGATTATTGCTTATTATTAGATTATATTATTAGATTATTTGTGTTGTGTTTCAAATCCACTACTTCTCAGTATACTATAAAAGATGCCCTGGACAAAGACAGACACAGAGATAGCCAGATGTCCAAAACACATACGCTTTTAATTTCCTTTGCACACACAGCACAAACACAGTGCCCAAAGACTCACAATAGCTCAGTCCTTAATTCTATGTCTTTCTTTTTCTCTCTCTTCACCGCCTCCACTCCTCTCCTGCAAGCTCTGTCCTCTTCCACCCGACTCCGGCTCCCCGAGTGGAGTGAGGCGGCCTCATTTATACTGCAACCGGAAGTGTTCCAGGTGCTTTGTGATTAACATCCAGCAGCAATTCCAGGTGTGGTGGAAGTGGTGCTTGTGAATTCAGCTCCTTTTCTGGCTGCACTTATGGGTGTGGAGGAACTGCTGCATGCCAAGGCTTTGGAGCTGCCCAGGCACCCCCTGGTGGTGGCCACGGACCCCAACAGGCTTGAGTTTCAAAGTCCCATGCCCGTGGCCCCGATGCAACCCAGGGTGGCAGTCCTTTCACATCCCAGGGAGTGGCTTTGCCCTTTTCTCTGTCCCCTGAACGTCCAGGCTTCCTGATAGGGCACAATCCCCGGCCATCCATCACAATACTTATATCAGTGGTCTACAAGTTTCTGAATGTCTTCAGAAAAAAAAGGTTTTTAAGCTGAGTGTGCAGTTAGTTATGTACATATTTCACCTCATCATCTTGTGCAAATTGTTAGATTTTGTTTAACAATATTCCTCTCTTTTTGATGCCAGTAGCTTCTTCCCACTTCTTATTAGTGGTTAATATTGATGGACAGAGCATTCTCTCCTTGCTGCACTTCTCTGACCATTTTTGAATATGCCTATCCATTATACACCCAAACAATGATGGAAGTCAAAGGCAGGTTACTTGGTGGGCCGATCCCTGGCTACCAAAATACATTATAGGGACATGAAATGTGACCTATCTGGTAGGCAGGGAATCCAAGATAGTGTGGGAGGAAGAGATGTACTGCCTAGATATAGTCTGGCTCATTTCAATGCAAACAAACAAAACTCCTGGAGAGGGGTTGAACACCATTCCACTCTGGAGTTGCCTGGGGTTACAGGCATCAGGTGGGTGTGAGCTTATTTATTGACCCCTGGTTTGGCCCGTGTATGTTTGATTATACCCCAGCTCTAAGTCGGGGCAGGCCTGTGGTGCCTGTCTTTGCCTTATGTGCTGATAATTGGGTCAGAGTATTCAGCCTTCTTGGAGACCTTGGGGGTGGGGGGGGTGGGGTGCTAGTAGGTGTTCCCACAGGAAACTCTACTGGGGATTTTAACGCTCCTATGTGTAATGACAGTGAAACTTGGACGTGTGATTGGGAGGAATGGAATACCTGATCTAAACCCTAGCAGTGTTTTGTTTATAGACTTCTGTGCTAGTCACAGTTTGACCATAATAAACACCACGTTCAAGCATAAGGGTGTTCATAAGTGCACTTTTATCCCAGGTTCCCTAGGTCGTAAGTCGATGATCAATTTTGTAGTCATGTCATCAGATCTATGACTGTGTTTCCCAGATGAAGAGGGGGGCTGAGCTGTCAACAGATCACTACCTGGTCGTGAGTTAGATCAGATGGTGTAGGAAGATGCTGGACAGACCAGACTGACTCAAATGCATAGTGTGGGAGTGCTGGGAACATATGGTAGATGCCCCCACTGCAAGATTTTCAGCATGCACCTCCTGATGAATTTTTCTTGCTGTGAAATGGACACTGTATAGCGCCCGACCCGGCACAGACTGGCATGTGTAAAAACACAAAGGACTTTTATTTTCTTCAGCTGGAGGGCACGTCTTCCCCGTGAACCCCCCAGCCACAACACAGTCCAAGTATGGACCAACCACAACCACAAATACACCCTTCAGGCACCACCACTCCTCCCTTGAAGCTTTGTCCTCTCCTCCCGACTCTGGCCACTGAGTGGTGGTGGCTGGCTCTTTTTATAGCCCACCCAGAAGTGTTCCAGGTGCTTGACCACCTGGTCCCAATTGCACTTCTGGGTGGGGCTGAAGATTTGTCCAGCCGGGCTGTGGAATCCACGCAGCACCCCCTAGCGGCCAGCCCAGCTCCCAACCAGACTGTAGAGGACTCCATCGCCCATGGAGCCCTGCGGGAGGTTGGGGAATCACCGGCGGCCAGGGAGGCTGCTCCCCCGGAACATATGCAGCAGGGGCGTCCCGGCCGGGCCCGTCACATTGCATTTTGAGGGCAGATGAGGACATTGAACTGGAATAGGGTATGTTCTGCGACTCCATTGCTGAAGTGACTGCATAGAGCTGCGGTCACTGCTGCCTGCCCTGAATCCAGTGGTGGATGGTAGCGGTAAAAGGAGATGTTAGACTGAATGTGGAGTCCTTTTAAGCTTGGTTAGCTTGTGGAATTCAGAGGTAGCTGACAGGTACTGAAAACACAGCAATGGTAGTGGCAAAAACTCAGGGAAGAGCTCAGTGAGACAATGGAAAATTACTTTTGGTGAGCATACAAGCTGCTCTGGCAAACTGTTAGGCAACTCAGAAGGGAGAAGCAGCGCTTTGCTGATGTGGTTTATAGCAGGGATGGAGTGCTGCTGACATCACCTGGAGATATAGTCGGGTAGTGGAAAGAGCACTTTTAGATCTTCCTGAATCCTGCCATCACAACTTCCTTTGAGGAAGTAGAATCGGGATTCAAAGGAGAACTCATTCATCACTGGAGCTGAATTCACTGAAGTAGTAAAAAAAACTTCTTGATGGCAGGGCCCCGAAGGTGAATGATATGCGGCCTGAGTTCTTAAAGGCTCTGGATGTTGTTAGGCTGTCTTGGCTGACACACCTCTTCAACACTACATGTAGGTCAGGAATAGGGGCTCTGGATTTGCAAACTGGGGTGGTGGTCCACATTTTTATGAAAGGAGACTGGAGGGTGTGTTCCATCTTCACACGCCCATACTCCTCAGCCTAGGCCAGGGTCTTGGAAAGGAGCATCCGGCTGTTGATCAAGCCTCAGATTTAGGAGGAACAATGTGGATTTCAGTCCAATTGTAGAACACTGCACCAGCTGTTTACCCTCACAAGGATTCTGGAGTGTTCATTGGAGTATCTCTGCTTTTTGCGGATGATGTGGTCTTTCTGGTTTCATTGAGGAGTGATTTTAGACATGCACTGGGGTGGTTTGCAGCTGCGTGTGAAGTGACTGGGATGAGGATCAGCACCTCCAAGTCTGAGCTCATGGTTCTCAGCCATAAAAGGGTGGAGATCCCTGAAAGGGTTAGGGATGATGTGCTGCCTCAAGCACATCAAAGCAGTATCCTCAGTCATACGGATGTTGTACCGGGTAGTCACAGTAAAGAGGGTGATCAGCCAAAAGGCAAAACTGTAGATTTACTGGGCAACCTATGTTCCTAATTGTACCTATGGTCATGAGCTGTGGATAGTGACTGAAAGAACTAGATTGTGGATACAAGTGTCAGAAATTAGTATACAATACAATACAATACAATTTATTTTTGTATAGCCCAAAATCACACAAGAACTGCCGCAATGGGCTTTAACGGGCATTGCCTCTTGACAGCCCCCCAGCCTTGACTCTTTAAGAAGACAAGGAAAAACTCCCAAAAAACCCTTGTAGGGAAAAAATGGAAGAAACCTTGGGAAAAGCAGTTCAAAAAGAGACCCCTTTCCAGGTAGGTTGGGCGTGCAGTGGGTGTCAAAAAGAAGGGGGTCAATACAATACAATACACAGAACAGAACAAATCCTCAATACAGTATAAAAATAAAAAGTTTACAAGTACGGACCAGAATTTAACAGTATATGATATCCCATAATATGATTTGGATTTGTTTACAGTCCTGGAGACTTCAGCTATTAAGCTGCCTCCCCCATTTTGCCATTCCACAGCTGAAACAGCGCTGGTCCAGCCAATCCGATGAAAGGACCCCTCTACCCCACGATTCCTGCAATCCTCCATCAGGGACGACTTTACCTTAGGCAGGCAAAACAACTTGGCAGGTGGGCCGTGGCACCAAGTGCCACATTTGAGAACATAGAAGATAAACAGGTGAGGGTTAGTAACAAATTATAGCTATCATGTTACTTATGTTTTAGTGCTAATGACTAACAACAGAGATGCAGTATGCATAGTTAATCAGCAGCTCTAGTCAGAATATGCTAAACTGAAGTAGTGAGTCTTCAGCCGGGATTTAAAAGCTGAGACCGAAGGGGCATCTCTTATAGTAACAGGCAGACCATTCCACAGTTTAGGGGCCCTGTAACTAAAAGCTTGACTTTATTAATTCTTGGAATCATAAGCAGACCGGCATCTTGAGATCTTAATGTGCGCTCTGGTTTGTAAGTTATGATAAGTTCAGACAAGTAAGCCGGACCTTGGCCATTTAATGTTTTATATGTTAAAAGGAGGATTTTGAAATCTGCCCTAAACTTAACCGGGAGCCAGTGTAAGGATTTAAGAACTGGATGATGTGTTCATATTTTCTTGTTCTTGTAATAATTCTTGCAGCAGCATTTTGGATTAACTGGAGGCTGTATAAAGAACAGTTTGAACATCCAGTGAACACTGCAGTATCCTTCGCAGGGTTTTAGGGTTCAAACATAGAGATAGGATGAGGAGCATAGGAATGGGTGGATGGATGGTTGGATGAGGAGCATAGACAATCAGGAGGAGCTCAAACTAGAGGCACTTCATACCCAGGACACACTGGAGAGATTAAATCTCTTGGCTGGCCTGGGAACACCATGGTATCACCCCACAGGAGAAAAATGATACCTAGGCATCTTGGTGTAGACTGCTGCTTCCATGAACCCAGACCCTGATAAGTGTCAGGAAATGGATGGATAGATGACTGGATGGCATTCATATACACTTTGAAAAGTTAAAACATTGTCCTCATATTGATGGAATGAACAAGTTCATTTAGCATCATCTGCCTTCAAAAATCACACAGCATGTCTCTTTTCTTCCTTGATGCACAGTGATAGATGCTTAGCTGAGCTCATGACTCAGTAGCACCTCACCCACTGACAGCAGGGTCAACAGCAGCAGGATACTGAACCACAAGACTAGGAGTTTCTGCAGACTATGGAAATTGTGTAATGCTAAATAAATATGGAAACATTTTAAAGAACCCCTGTATGTAATTTTTAAATAGAGTACAGTATACACTGTATTTGTGTGCCTTTTAAATTAGTTCATTTCAAAATACAAGTTTCATTGACATACTAATTACTAATTTTCTCAGGTATTTTGGACAGCAAGATAAGGTGCTTTTCTTACATGCCACAGAGTGCCCCATTCCAGCCTCTCCTAAAGGCAATTCTGAAAGGCTTATGCAGTACACTGTGGTTCTGTGCCCCTGCAGGCTGTTTAAGCATTTCTCTTTGTGTGAAACTCTCATAACCATGGGGCTGAAAAAGGGAAAAATAATGGATTTTTTTAAAATACTTGCCCTTACATACACAAATAAATGTTTGTCAAAGTCAATGGCCATCATAACTGTCAGTAAATGTTGTCTGACATGGTATGGTGCATGGGATGATTGTTATTTGTTAGATCGATGTATGGCTGGCTGTGGTTATAATCATTACCCTGAGATGGGTTTATTGACATGTTCTTAATATTTTTATCTGAGGCTCAAGTGCAACTTAAGTGGCCAGCTGAAAAGCACTGTGCCCTTACAGGACCCGGCACTTAGGTTTACTTTCATCCTGGTTGGGATGGCGGGCAATCCCGTGTGGCACTTCCACTGTTTAGTTAAATTGGTTCAGGTGTGAATGACACTGAATATATGGTATGTCTGTGGAACTCTATATTAGGGACTATATAAGTTTAATGTATAGGTTTCTCTGTGGAGGTCTGCTAGCTCCCATATCTCTAAGATTTGTAAACTAGGGTAATCTAAATTGACCAAATGTGGTTTCCTTGAAACGTTTGGTGTTTACCTTGAGCTGAGCTCCTCCTGATTGCTCACAGCAATCCACTTATAGGACAAAGAAGGTGTACAAAATGGACTGTGCTTCAAATACAACTGTGAGCATTTCTATCAAACATTTCAGTGTGTAGTTAATTTATGTGGCACTTACATGCAAATTCCTTTTCTGCCAAACTATCTAGAGTGCTGATTTCCATATGCTATGTGTGTATTTAATCCTTCTGTTTAGTACACAATTGATTACTTTCCTACATTTGGATCAAAAATAAAGCTGCCACCCACTCTGCAGTTAGTTCATACCTTATAAATATTATATTTTCAAATTCAACACACAGAACTGCAAAAAAATAAGACGACTTTCACAAAATGCATTCTAAGGCATAATTAAATACAAATTGTCCAAGCATCTAAAATACTAATAATTGTAGTGTGCATAATGTACAATTGAGCTCAATTTCAGATATAAGGGAAGATTAGTGCTTCTCTTCACTTTGAAGTCCATGGAAGAAAACCTCTGCAATTTAAAGAAATTCAGTGCCATTTCTCAAAAGAAAATACCATGTGCACTGATCTCCAAAGACTACTATAAAAAAAAGAAAGGCTGCTAATGTGCCTTGGCTGCCTATAATCAAAGGAAGACATATTTATCTGTCTAAATAATGGCTTTTGTGAAGGGAAGGCAGCATTGCACATATATATATATAAAACAGGCCAATAAGTGGCATAAAAGCAAAGTTTTTCTTTACTTTAATGTTTATTTCCAATATTGCCTGCTAAGTGATTTTAAACAAAACATTACATGGAATTCATAAGTGTAAAAAATTTAAAATCGAGTGGACTTGTCAAATACAAAGGGAATGGATTATCACTCCATAATTGGTGCAGGTGTCTAAAAAACTTCAATATTTTAAACTGCCTAAGCAGTTCTTTTAATGCAAAAAATAAACAAAATATTTTTTTTAATTTACTTGCTGCATAATATGAAACTATGCTCCCATTTGAAACTTTGAACATATCTTAATTGACTGTATAAATGCAATCGGCTGTGTACATTCCTACAGAGTAAAGATCTTTTCCAAATTAACAGTTTTAATCATAATAAAGTGTGTACAGTGGACTTTTCAGCACTAAAACAATTCAGCTATTTTTAGAAGCCTGTATGAAAAATGATTGCAGTCAAACAAATGATTTTTAGTCAAAGTGAATATTCCTTGCCACATGGAACACATTGATTATATCACAGAGATAAAAATCCATGAGCACTAATTTGTGAAAGCCAACAAATTGTAACGGTTTTTGTAAATATCTGCCTTGTTTTGTTAATATACAGCATTGGATCATTTAATGTACAGTTATATTTATTTAGATCATTAGTATGTTTCAAGACAAAGTGTACCGTATGTATATATATACAGTGAATTATAATTTACATATACTGTAATCTGCACACAGCAGCACTGCGTTACAATGATGAAGAGTGCTGACTCACAGCTTCAGATTTTATGCTTTTAAATTATTGAGATGTTTATGTCTCTGTGGAGCTGGCATATCCTCCCTATATCTGTGTGATTACTTTACACTGACCTGATATTACAAAATGAGGGTCAGTGCATAATTGTGCAGTTGGCTCCTGCTTTATGTTCAAAGGTTGTTGAGATACGCTCCAGCTCTCCATGTTTCTGATTCGGATTAAGTGACATAAAGGTAGATAGATAGATAGATAGATAGATAGATAGATAGATAGATAGATAGATAGATAGATAGATAGATAGATAGATAGATAGATAGATAGATAGATAGATACTTTATTAATCCCAAGGGAAAAGCCAAGCAAAATGACACCTTTTATTGGCTAACTAAAAAGATTACAATATGCAAGCTTTCGAGGCAACTCAGGCCCCTTCTTCAGGCAAGATGTAATACAGAAACTGAAGTTTCCTATGTTTATATACACACTCTAGGACAAGAAACAACATTGGTAAATATTTAAATGAGAAATTTTGAATGTAAAAGATTAATAGATTCATTCAGGCTAGGGTTAATTTAACAAGAGAGAAAAGAACAATGTATTGTCAAGATCTCTGGATAAGATAACTGTCCAACAAAATCTTTTGAAGTTTGTAATGAGTTTTTTCAAAACAATGTGGGTCTGTAGACAGGTTGTCTGTCATTCTGAGAGATGTAAACAATCCTCATATCTGGCCATAAAACTCTTGTCTTTATTCAATCCATGTTGTAAAGTATTACATTTTAGCATGCGTTTAACTTCCCATTCTTTTCTCTCTTGCTGTGTTTTGAAGTTGCCCATAAGCACTGTGACTTTAAAGTCCCTCTCACAGTGTCCATGGCTGTTGAAGTGGGCCGCCACAGGAACATCTGTGTGGCCATGTTTAATGTGGAACCTGTGTAAATTCATTCTCTGGCGGAGTGTTTGTCCAGTTTCTCCCACATAGAGTGCAGTGTCAGGACATTTCATGCAGAAAATTAGGTAGACTACATTAGATGATCTGCAGGAAAATGATCCCTTGATGTGATGTTCAAGTCGGCAGTGTGGTATAACTATACGGTCTGTATCATAGATGTGGGCACATGTTTTGCATCTTTTCTGTAGGCATGGAGATGTGCCATTTTCTGTTGGTTCACTTAGGGAGCCTCGGACAATTAATTGTTGAAGGTTTGGTGGTTGTCTGTATGCCAGGAGGGGAGGTTCAGGAAATACATTTTTCAGTGTTTGGTCATTGTTTAGTATTGGCTGAAGTTCTTTTATAATTTTTCGAAGTGTTTCAAGATGTGGGTTGTAGGTGACAACAAGGGGGATGCGATCCTTGTTGTCTTTGTTTTTATATTCCAGAAGGTTGTCTCTGGGTATGGCAGTAGCTCTTCTTATTTGAGTGTCTGTTGTTTTCGGTGTGTAACCTTGTCTGATGAAGTCTTGTCCGAGCTCCTGCAGTTGTTGATCCCGGTCTGTTGGGTCTGAGCAAATACGATTGTACCGTATTGCTTGGCTGAAAATAATGGAGCACCTTATATGCTTGGGGTGGAAGCTATCATTTTTCAGGTAGGTCCGTCTGTCTGTCGGTTTGTGAAAAATAGAAGTTACAAGGGTGTTGTCTTTCAGTTGAACGGTGGTGTCAAGGAAGCTGACTTCTGTTTTTGAGTAATTCAGCTTCAGCTTTATGTTGGGGTGAAAACAATTATATTCATTATGAAAATGGAGGAGGTCCTTTTCACTGGCAGTCCAGATTATGAAGATGTCATCTATGTAACGGAGATACAACATTGGTTTTACAATGTACATTGACATGAAATCTTCCTCAAATTTTGCCATAGAAAGATTTGCATAGTGAGGTGCAAACCGACATCCCATTGCAGTCCCCATTTGTTGCAAGTAGCAATCCTGTCCAAAAGAGAATAGATTATGTGTCAGAGTGAATTTTATCATTTCTATTACTGACTTTGTGGGTAAATCATGTTGTTTGAGGTACATTTCACATGCCAATATGCCATCATCATGGGGGATGTTTGTGTAAAGTGCCTCAACATCCATTGTGGCCAGTAAGGTTCCCTCAGGTAAGGGGCCTAAAGCAGACAGTTTTTTTAAGAAGTCAGTGGTGTCCTGGATGTAGCTGGTTGTATTATAGGTGAGGGGTTTAAGGATGTGCTCCACCCAACCTGAAACATTTTCTGTAAGGGAGCCAATTCCTGAGATTATAGGCCTTCCTGGGCTCCCTTCTTTGTGGATTTTAGGAAGCATGTAGAAGTAACCCATTTTGGGGTTCTCAGAAATTAAACTGTTTACATGATCCCTGATGTCAAGAGGAAAGCTACTTACTATTTTTTTTAGTTCCTTTTTGTAGAGATCTGTTGGGTCTTCTTGCAGTTTGTAATAATGCATAGTATTGGACAATTGTCTTTGTGCCTCCTGTATGTAATCTGATGTGTTCATGATGACTAAAGCACCCCCTTTGTCTGCTGGTTTGATCCCAAGGGGAAATTCACATACTCCAGCAGCAGCATACTGTTAAAAAACAGTATTAAATTAAAGAGTGATAAAAATGCAGGTATAACAGACAATAACTTTGTATAATGTTAACGTTTCAGTCTGTCACTGAATCTGCTCCTGTGTCTGGAGATGATACTGTTCAGTGGATGCAGTGGATTCTCCATGATTGACAGGAGCCTGCTCAGTGCCCGTCGCTCTGCCACAGATGTCAAACTGTCCAGCTCCATGCCTACAATAGAGCCTGTCTTCTTCACCAGTTTTGCTGCACTCCCAGGTATTTATAGGTCTGCACCCTCTGCACACAGTCACCTTTGATGATCATGGGGTCCATGAGTGGCCTGGTGCTCCTAAAATCCACCACCAGCTCCTTGGTTTTGCTGGTGTTCAGTTGTAGGTGGTTTGAGTCGCACCATTTAACAAAGTCCTTGATTAGGTTCCTGTACTCCTCCTCCTGCCCACTCCTGATGCAGCCCACAATAGCAGTGTTGTCAGCGAACTTTTGCATGTGGCAGGACTCCGAGTTGTATTGGAAGTCCGATGTATATAGGCTGAACAGGACCGGAGAAAGTACAGTCCCTTGCAGCACTCCTGTGCTGCTGACCATAATGTCAGACCTGCAGTTCCCAAGACACACATACTGAGGTCTGTCTGTAAGATAGTCCACGATCCATGCCACCAGGTATGAATCTACTCCCATCTTTGTCAGCTTGTCCCTAAGGAGCAGAGGTTGGATGCTGTTGAAGGCGCTAGAGAAGTCCAGAAACATAATTCTTACAGCACCACTGCCTCTGTCCAAGTGGGAGAGGGATCGGTGTAGCATATAGATGATGGCATCCTCCGCTCCCAC
This sequence comes from Erpetoichthys calabaricus, assembly GCF_900747795.2. Classification (NCBI taxonomy): domain Eukaryota; kingdom Metazoa; phylum Chordata; class Cladistia; order Polypteriformes; family Polypteridae; genus Erpetoichthys; species Erpetoichthys calabaricus. The sequence goes on from NC_041395.2 coordinate 70,714,623, forward strand.
CTTCTCTTGGTATGCAAACTGCAGAGGGTCGAGGGCATGGTGGACCTGTGGCCTCAGGCGGTGAAGCAGCAGCTGCACCATGGTCTTCATCACATGTGACTTCAGAGTGACAGAGTAAAATAATGACAAGGAGCATGATAAAGAGTTGGGCCACTCTGGTGATCCTCACAGAATTAATGATAGGCCACAAAAAAAAAAAGAAATATAGCAAATGAAGGTTGTAACATCTGTTCACACAGGAGTAGACAGAAGTCAGGAGTCAACTGCTGGAGAATGGGACGGTGTGGGTTCAGGAGGTTAGGAAAGAGAGGTGACTGTCAGTCACTGCTTCTGCAGAAGGAGGAGGAGGAGGAAAGGCATTAGAAGACAGTGCCAGTCTCTGGCTTGGAGTAGAATTACCTTTAGAAGAGCCCTGAAGTTGTCTCCTAAGCGCATGTGTATGACAGTGGGTCTGTTAATGGATATATAGATGGATTATGCACACTTGAAAAACTGCCCTTGATATCTACCAGAAACAAAATAATTTGTTAAAGAAATTAAAATGTTACAAAGATGAGCAATATTGGCTGATTTGTACCTCTAAATTGACTCACAATGTATAAGAGACAATGTGCTTGTGAGTGTGCCCGCTGGTGACAGATGGGACAAGTTTCAGCTTTCTGTTCACCTGCAATAATAAAGAAAAGTCAGAAAGAGATAGCCATAAAATATTCAAAGGAAGACTATGAACATTTAGGGTGACCCCAACATACATGTTTTGTCACAAGTCTTTCTATTCCAAATTACATAATTCCCAGAATGTAGACTTTTGTGGTTGTATTGTACATGGAATTGAGAAAGATAACTTTCCATATTACAACTTACCAATAAAAAATATTTCCAACCAACCATGGGAGAAAAAAAACAGTTAATGACTTGATTTAACGGCTAGCAAGTGTGATTTTTCAAGTGAACTATTTGCAGTATAACACCAATGTTCCAGTGCTGCTTAGATTTGTCATGCAGTTTGAGACATGAAAAGTGTATTTTTATTTATTTATTTTTTTACTACATAACTATCAGTAGTTTATCAGTCAGTCAAGCATTGTTCAACCTGCTATATCCTAACACAGGTTCACAGGGGCCTGCTGGAGCCAATCCCAGCCAGCACAGGGCGCAAGGCAGGAAACAAACCCCGGGCAGGGCGACAGCCCACCACAGGGCTAATTTATCAGTGCTTTGCATATTTCATATTAGCAATACACTTACCTCGACAGTACCCTGATTTGTTTTAATCATTTGCACAACACGGCTTCCCTTAGTTAACAATTTTAATCTATGCTAATTTCTCACTGCTAAGTTCTGATACTTATCTTATGGATTTCTGCTGTACACAGACATGTCAATACTTTTAATATCAAGTTTTTAATGTCACAAAAAAGAAAAACAATCAATCAATGCTTCTGGAGGATTTGAAAAATAAGTTTTAACTTGGTTAATTAATAATCAGTTTTGCCTTTGGCAGTGCTGGTAATTAATTAAATAATCTGGCAAGGCTCCTACTTTATTTACCTTCCCTTTCTCTGTTGTATGACAGGTCTTCGACGATTAGACTTATATCAAGGTAACTGAAGCACATTCGCTTTAAGAAACAGAATCTTCTTCTTCTTCTTTTGGCTGCTCCTGTTAGTGGTTGCCACAGCGGATCATCTTGTTCCATACCTTTCATACAATTAATTAATAAACACAAAAATTATAGAAATATGATAACTGCATGCATATGTTGACATATAATATAGGATGCAGACAGACTAGACAGACAAACATATAACACATACTGTAGAATGGCTGTTTACTGGTTATTTAGAGTTCTGATTTATTTTAGCACAGATAAACAGCTTTGCGATGTCAGGTCTTTAAAGATGATGTCTGATGTTGTCTGGAGTTGTTGCTTTGTTGTTACTCTGGGTTCAAATGAAGGATTCTTTATATTCTGGAGTGCATTCTTTCTCTTTGCTTCACAGTCCTTTGTTTTTGGAGTTTTGTGATGCTCAGTGTGCTTTCTGCTCTTAGGCCCTTTGTTGTGCCGTCTGCAATTTAGGGAAAAGCATTACTCTATCTTTCACAAGAGTTTAGATGCTGAAGTCCCCTTCTTAAAGTGATAGTCATTTCTCAGCCTTCAGACTGGCTCACTGTTTGTCAGATTCGGCTGTCCAAGGAAGGGTGGCTTATAACTTTTTTGGGTTTCAGAAGGTAATTTTGCATATTTCCCTCTCCCTGACAGAATCCCAGAGAGGTTGCCCTGGGAGTTTAGTCAGTGTGCAGCATATCCCATCCAACTTCTTCCTTCTACTTCTTTTGAGACAGACAGACAGACAGACAGACAGACAGACAGACAGACAGACAGACAGACAGACAGACAGATAGATAGATAGATAGATAGATAGATAGATAGATAGATAGATAGATAGATAGATAGATAGATAGATAGATAGATACTTTATTAATCCCAAGGGGAAATTCACATACTCCAGCAGCACCTTACTGATACAAAAAAACAATATTAAATTAAAGATTGATAATAATGCAGGTAAAAACAGACAATAACTTTGTATAATGTTAATGTTTACACCCCCGGGTGAAATTGAAGAATCACACAGTTTGGGGGAGGAACGATCTTCTCAGTCTGTCAGTGGAGCAGGACAGTGACAGCAGTCTGTCGCTGAAGCTGCTCTTCTGTCTGGAGATGACACTGTTTAGTGGATGCAGTGGATTTTCCATAATTGATAGGAGCCTGCTCAGCGCCCGTTGCTCTGCCACGGATGTCAAACTGTCCAGCTCCATGCCAACAATAGAGCCTGCCTTCCTCACCAGTTTGTCCAGGCATGAGGCGTCTTTCTTCTTAATGCTGCCTCCCCAGCACACCACTGCGTAGAAGAGGGCGCTCGCCACAACCATCTGATAGAACATCTGCAGCATCTTATTGCAGATGTTGAAGGACGCCAGCCTTCTAAGGAAGTATAACCGGCTCTGTCCTTTCTTACACAGAGCATCAGTATTGGCAGTCCAGTCTAATTTATCATCCAGCTGCACTCCCAGGTATTTATAGGTCTGCACCATCTGCACACAGTCACCTCTGATGATCATGGGGTCCATGAGGGGTCTGGGCCTCCTAAAATCCACCACCAGCTCCTTGGTTTTGCTGGTGTTCAGGTGTAGGTGGTTTGAGTCGCACCATTTAACAAAGTCATTGATTAGGTCCCTATACTCCTCCTCCTGCCCACTCCTAATGCAGCCCACGATAGCAGTGTCATCAGCAAACTTTTGCTGGCATCCTCCGCTCCCACCTTCTCCTGATATGCAAACTGCAGAGGGTCGAGGGCGTGTTGAACCTGTAGCCTCAGGTGGTGAAGCAGCAGCCTCTCCATAGTCTTCATCACATGTGATGTCAGAGCAACAGGCTGGAAGTCATTCAGCTCACTAGGACGTGATACCTTTGGGACTGGGGTGATGCAAGATGTTTTCCAAAGCCTCGGGACTCTCCCCTGTTTCAGGCTCAGGTTGAAGATGCGCTGTAGAGGACCCCCCAGCTCCGATGCACAGACCTTCAGCAGTCGTGGCGATACTCCATCTGGACCCGCTGCTTTGCTGGCACGAAGTCTCCTCAGCTCTCTGCTCACCTGCGCTGTTGTAATTGTGGGTGGGGATGTCTCTCCTATGCTGGTATCAGTAGAAGGATGTGTGGAGGGTGCAGTACTCCGAGGTGAGAGTGAGAGTGGGTTAGGGTGGTCAAACCTGTTAAAGAAGTTGTTGATTTGGTTTGCTCTCTTCACGTCTCTCTCGATGGTGGTACCCCACTTCGAGCTGCAGCCAGTGATGATCTTCATCCCATCCCACACTTCCTTCATGCTGTTATTCTGCAACTTCTACTCCAGCTTTCTCCTGTACTGCTCCTTCGCCGCCCTGAGCTGGACTCGGAGTTCCTTCTGCACGCACTTGAGCTCATGCTGATCACCGCCTTTAAAAGCCCTTTTCTTCTGGTTCAAAAGGCCCTTGATGTCACTTGTAATCCATGGCTTGTTGTTAGCATAGCAGCGTACAGTTCCTACTGGAACTACAATGTCCATACAGAAGTTGATGTAGTCAGTAGTGCAGTCAACAACTTCCTCAATGTTCTCACTATGTGATCCCTGCAGGATATCCCAGTCCGTAGTTCCAAAACATTCTCTCAGAGCCTTCTCTGCCTCCGGGGTCCACTTCCTGAATGATCGTGTGGTTGTAGGTAGGACCCTCACTTTTGGTTTGTAGTGAGGCTGAAGCAGAACCAGGTTATGATCTGCTTTCCCAAGCGCAGGCAGCGGGGTGGCGCTGTATGCGTCTTTAACGTTTGCATACAGTAAATCAATAGTCTTATTTCCCCGGGTGTTACAGTCCACATACTGGGAGAAGGCAGGTAATGTTTTGTCCAGCGTCACATGGCTAAAGTCTCCAGTGATTAGCACAAGCGCCTCAGGGTGCTGCGTTTGTAACTTAGCAACAGCAGAATGGATGATGTCACTCGCTGTCTCCACGTCCGCCCGAGGAGGGATGTACACAATGACAACAATGACGTGTCCAAACTCTCTGGCAAGTAATAGGGATGCAAACTTATGGCCAACAGTTCGATGTCCCTGCAGCAAGTGGAGATTTTGACGTTAACATGTCCAGAGTTACACCACCGTGTATTAACATAGAGAGCGAGTCCTCCTCCTTTGTGCTTCCCGCAGGTACTTGCATCTCTGTCCGCTCTAACTGTGCTAAACCCGGGTAGCTCCACGTTAGCATCTGGGATGGTGGTAGTTAGCCACGTTTCGCAAAAGCACAACAAACTGCATTCTCTGTAGGTTCTGACATTTTTCACCAGCGCAGCCAGTTCGTAGATCTTATTTGAGATTGAGTTCACATTTCCCAGAATCACCGACGGCACCGAAGGCTTAAAACGCCACTTTCTCGCAAGCCGCTTCATTTTTAGCTTAGTGCCGGCTCTGCTGCCACGATACCGCCTTCTTACCTCGTCGGGTAAATAGGGAACCACACCGCACTGGCATTTGTTCTCAGCGCTCGAAGTTGAGAACTTGAATAGATGAGTCTAGACATGTAAAAATCCATGCCCACGTTGTAAAAGTAAGTGTGTCCAGGGAACGAGAGATGCAGTACATGTGGTATTAAAGGAAGGCTGAACCTTGTCCAGATTGGATAAAAATCGCTCCAGTTACAAAATCAGTGTCTTCTAATTGTCAAGTTCTTCTGTCCATCTTAGTTATCATCCCTTGAATTATAGCTCTTTGTCCTTGCTTGAGTCCATTTCTCACCTTCTGGTTCAAGAGGTCTGCTGAGGGGCCTCTAGAAAGATGTCAGTGTGACTCTGATTTACATCTTTGTTATCAGATGAAGTCCTGGCAGATCTTGGTACAAGCTGGAGTTTAGTACAAGTGGGGGGATTTGTGCATCTGGATGCCAGCATCCTTATTAAAATTTCTTTATTAACAGGCCTTGTGTGTCACTAAAGCCTAGCAGGATGGGCAATGCCAACGTTGTCCTACACCTCCCCTCTAATAATGATCAAAGTTATTTTTTCTGATTGTCAGGCAGAATCGGATCACTTGAAGAAATTGTTGGCTTCCTTAGGTGTCACTGGGACATTTTTGCTTTTTGGCTTCTTTTGTGTAATATATACTTTATAAACACGCATCTTAATCTTTGAAAAGTTGTGAAATGCACCTATTGCAGGAAAATACACTACTGAGCAACATGCATGTTTTCAGCTTTGCTGTAGGAGAACAAATACAATTTTCACGCTTTACCTCTTTGGCCTGCATTTTACGGTGCCCTGGGCACTGATGTGGTGCTGTACAGCATTTCAGAATACAGTAGCTTTAACATTGCAGGAAGAAAGTCAAATTAGCCGAAATGTCACTTCTTTCTCATTCAGAAGAGCAAGCCTGAATGTATTCAGTGAACTCGTAATAACATTATCTGAGGATTTCTCATCATTTCAGAAGTCTTTCTTTTTATTATATAACTAATTAAAACTTTAAAGACTCTACTACTGATAAAGGTCAGCTTATCCTATAATGAAAATTAGAGTGGGGATGCTGGATGTAGGAGACCGCAATGACCTTATCTCTTTCTCAGTTTTACAGTACACAGCATACTGAACTGATATTCCTTTTAACTTCCCTGTTTTAACAAACATGTATCATTTGGCATTGTTAGGTGTGAACGAAACAGATGGTATCAACTCAACATGTTCTGATGGCATTCATTAGCAAATTCTTACCTGCTTTAAATAAAGGTGAGCAATGTGGAGTATTTTTAAATAAGGTGATTGAGACTGGCTTTATTGCAAAGCTGGTGGTATTTCATCCAAATAATACTGCAGACTCTAAAAAGGAAGAAGAGTGCAGTGCCTTTGATAGTGTGATTATACCGTATACCTTATGTGCAATATTGAGACTGTCATTGGATCTACAATTCTCAGTTTCTGAGTCAGGACTGCAAATTCTGAATGAGCTCGCAGTTTGGGTTTGGCTTTCTAAATTGGTGCTCTATTTGTAATTTTTTTCACTTAACTGTACTTCCGCATAAAGTTTCTCTTGTAGCGAGCTCCCCTTTTTGTTGGATGAGGAGCCGTCACACACATAAAAAATCTCCTACTCTTAGGAAAAAAAAAAATTCTTTTAAGAACGGAAAACGATAGAACCTAAGCCTCAATTTGGTGTCCCCAGATGGAATCGTATTATGTGAAATTATATCAAGGAAATAATCACCCTTACAATTCTTTAACCATTCAAAAAATATATATTATAACTCAAACAACAATAAACCCCCATTAAACAATCCTTATAAACTCTATAAATTATACAAACACCTTGAACACTCTAATATATTTCTCAGAATACAGTGCAACAAAAAAAAAGCAGGAAAGAAAGAAAGAAAGAAAGAAAGAAAGAAAGAAAGAAAGAAAGAAATTAAAACAAAGCAAATATCTTATTTCTAAACAACCCACATATATTCACATTTACTTAAACCTAAATTACATTTATATATAAATCACAATTAGACGCACCCACACAATCCCCACACGCACCCCATTCTCTTTTGAGATTAAATTAGTTTTAAAAGTTTTCCTTTAAAAGATTTTTCTTTAAAAAGTTTTCCTTTCTCACACGGCCTGGGAAGACTGCCATGAATCTAGCGACCAATCCTGCAGTGTGCCGCTGACACATTTACTGAACTTATAAAAAGAAGCAATCTCACCGGCCTGTCGACAGTTCATTTGATGAAGTCTGAGATCCGTCTCACCCGGGAGTCTCGGCGCTAGCGTTCATCAATGGCCAACGCCCACACCATACCATCCAAGTAAAAGCCGTGTGCTCCGAAAGTCCTCTTAGGTCCAATGGCACACCTTTACGTGCACCCAACAGTCCTTATTCCGGAGTCTTACAATCTGGCTTTACTGCTTGCTTCTCCTCATACGCCTTCCCCGCTCCTTGTTGAAATAGACTTTTTTTCTTTTCCCCTCCTTTTCCTTTTAAAGCCAATTTCCCTTACGTCACACCACGATATGTTTTGCAAGGACCCCCAGGCATAGATTGGCCCCCAACTCCCCTTAAAGAGATATCCCAAATTTAATTATACCTTAGGACATCCCCTAAAAGGAAGCCAGAGGCAGAAACAGATAAAAGCACACAAAATTCAATATGTGACAGCCGTTACATAGTCACCCCTAGTAGGGGGTCCAAAGTAGGGCTTTAGGTTTACAACATGCATAGTGTCACTTTTAATTTCTGTTCCCGTACCAAACTGAACCCTGTAATTATTAGGTCCTAATATTTTGATTATTTTTGCAGGACCAATATATTTTGGTGCTTGCTTTGAAGCAAACTGATCTATTTTCGAAGATTGTGGGTGAGACCTAATCCAGACCAGATCCCCTACATTGTAGTGGGCCTCTTTCCTACGTTTATTGTAAGGTCTGGCTTTGGCCTTCGCCACACAACTCTCCACTTGCTCCTTTAAGGTGGTTAGCTGATGTATCATAAGATATGATACCGAGTTAGGGTGTGGGGCTTTAATGAGACGCTCAAGGGGTCCCTTGATCTGCCTACAGAGCAGGGGTCTCTCCGGTCACTTCATGTACTGCAGTATTAAGAGCAAATCGAAGCTCCGGCAACCAGCGGTCCCAGTCTTGATGGTGCTTCCCCACATATGAAGCAATCATAGTTTTAAGGGTTTTGTTTACCCGTTCAGTCATATTTGTTTGGGGATGATAGGCTGTTGTAAGCTTTTTCACCACCCCCCATCTGGAACATAGGTTTTCCATCATATCACAGGTTATCTGTGGTCCTCTGTCAGATAACATGTATCTTGGTACTCCCCAATGAGTGAAGATGTCTTCCCTAAGAATGGAATATATTTTCCCTGCTTTTGCATTGGGCAAGGCAAACAGTTCCACCCATTTAGAGTAGTAGTCAACCACTACCAATAGTACAGTCTTTTTGTTCTTGGACCTATGGAATGGTCCCATCAAATCCACCCCCACCATTTCTTCTGGTTCCTTCACCATGGTGGATAGACATAACCCAGTTGGTTTTCCTGGGGAAATCTTGTATTGTTGACATATCTGACAGTTTTTAACGTGAAGCCAGACATCCTTACGGATGGTGGGCCACCAGGCTACCCCCAGGATTCGCAACAGGGTCTTGGTCTTCCCCAGGTGCCCCCAAAAGGACTGTCATGGAAGTACTGGAGAAATTCGGAACTTAGCTCTTGGGGAACCACTGGCTGATACTTGTGGCCTCTATGTCTTGACGGGATCACCCGATACAGCACCCCTTGGAGTTCCTCATATTTGATATGCCCAGGTCTACCCTCTGAACCTTCCCTGCACCCCTGACAAACAGAACAAGTTGTTTGAGCTCGAGCGATTACCTGCAAGTCTAGGGGCAGTTCAGATACAGAGAGTTTGACCACAGCCACAAGTGCCTCTTGGGACTCTTCAGGAATCTGGGACACTATATTGCCATGACCCTTCCGGTAGTAAACCTGGAACTTGAATTCTTGAAGCCGAAGCACCCATCTCGTAAGCCTAGAAGAAGTTTTTGAGCACTTGAAAGCCCAGGTCAAAGCACTGTGATCAGTATAGATGCTGAATACTGTTCCCTCTAAATAGTGCCGCCACTTCTCCACAGCCCAAATTACAGCCAAACATTCCTTTTCACTGGCTGAGTAGTTAAGCTCAGGTCCCCTTAATTTCCTTGAGGCATAAGCGATGACACGCTCCCCGCTGTTATCACACTGTGTAAGCACCGCCCCCCAGTCCCACATTACTTGCATCGGTATTTACCCGAAACTGGAGTTGTGGATCCGGCTGTGCCAAGATGGGCGGCTCCTACAAAGCGGTCTTCAGCCTTGTTACTACCTCCTGGCATTAGTGTAACCATTTCCACGGGGCTTCCTTCTTGGTGAGGTGATGCAAAGGGGCTGCCATGTCTGCCATGTTTGGTATAAATTTATGTTACCAACCTATCATCCCCAAAAATCTCTGCAGGCTTTTCACGTTGGTAGGAGTTGGATAGTCCCGTATGGCGATGGTTTTTTCGGGATCCACTTCCACCCCTCTTGCCGAGACAACATGGCCCAGGAACGTCAACTGAGATTGCATCAGATGACATTTCTTGAGGTGCAAGGTCAGGTTGGCCTGATGGAGATGACGGAAGACGGTCTCTAAATCCTGAAGATGTTGTTCTAGCGTTGGAGAGAAAACAATAATGTTGTCTATATAGACAAAACAAATATTTCGGAGTAGCCCTTTTAGTACCTGCTTCATAAGTCTCTGAAATGTAGCTCCGGCATTGACCAATCCAAAGGGCAGAACCCGAAACTGGTATAAACCATCAGGGGTTATCACAGCAGTCTTTTGTACACTGTTGTCACCCATCCGTACCTGCCAATTTCCGGAGCGTAGATCCAAGGTGGAAAACACTGTCGCCCCATGGAGAGATTCAAGAATGTCATGAATTATGGGCATAGGGTATGCATCCACTCGGGTTTTCGCATTTAGAGCACGATAGTCCACACAGAACCGATGTGACCCATCCCCTTTCTGAACTAACACCACTGGCGAAGCCCATGGAGAAGAGGACGGCTCAATTATGCTTGCCTGCAACATCTTATTCAGCTCTTCCCCAATGATTTGGATCTTTTGGGGCGAGGCTGTATACGCCCAATGTTTAATGGGCAACTCATCCGTTGTATAAATATTATGGGTTACAGCCTGGGTAGTCCCCAATTGATCTGTCCATACCGATAGCCACCTGCATAATAATGGACATACCTCTTCTGGTTGGCACATTATATGTGGTTCCATGTCCTTGTCCATGTCCTCTGCCACTGCTAAATAAAATTAGGAGATTGGTTGACCCAGCTCTTCCGATCCTTTTCTTCCAAACTGAAACACCCCACCCCCAGGCAAGGTATACTCTCCTCTGTAAGGGCAAATAGTCATCCGTGCAGCCACTATGGAATCCAGTCCCAAAACTAAAGGCATGGACAGATGGGCATCATCAAATATGAAGGTGTCTGTCCTCCATACCGTCTGCTGCAGTTGGTATTTGACTTGGACCTTCCCTAGAGCGACACCTCTTCTGCCATCTACCAATATGAACCTGACCGACGTGGACCCTATCAGTTTGTCATCTGATGTCTTAATCTGTTGCCACATACTGAGGCGCATGAGGGTAAAAGTACTCCCTGTATCCACTATGGCCTCACCCCATAAGTCTCTCAGCTTGACTGGAACCACCAGAAGGGAAGGTTGGCCAAACACAGTTGCTAGCCGGCCTTCTACTGGTTCTTTCTTCTTTTGGGATTTAACATCTGTGCTGGTTGGTTCCCCTGGCTTTGTCTTAGAAGGCCTAAACCCTCTTTTAGCAGCCCAGTCTCATTCCACCATTGATCCAAGTTTGACGAAATCATCCACCGTACGAACAATGCCCCTTAGTGTCCTGGCCAGTCTCGAGTTGCAAGCTCCCAATAAGTGACGCAAGATCTCCTCATCGGTAATGTCTGGTTTCCACTTCAGACATAAGGCCTGAAACTCATAAGCAAAGTCCCAAATGGCCTTCCATAAACGCGTCCCCCTGCTCCACAAATCATAAAATGTCATTGGTGGTGTAGGCTTCACCAATCTTGGGAAAGTCCATGCGTAAAGCTGCCGATGGAACAGGCAACACTGCTGGTCTCAAAAGGGACTGGCCCGATGGTGTTGAATTGCTATATGGACGCCATCCTCCTTGGATACTCTGACGCACCACCTCTTGCAACTCTGACTGCCACTTCTTATCTCTCCGTTCAAAACAGGCCACAGTTTCTTTAAGAATATCCTCCGCCCGTGAGTCAATGGACTCTTCCAGATGAGAAAAGGTTGCATCCATATACTCTCGAAGAGATTCTTCTCGTGCCATCAGGGTATCCGCCATCTGATCCAACCTTTCTTCAATTCTCTGGACCTGATCAAATAGCTCTGTCACAGGTGATGGAAGACCGGTATCTCATCTGTTGGTTCCCAGGGTATCATCCACATACAAATGCTGCAACATTCCAGTAACTTCTCTAACCCTCTCACAGGCCCTGACAGTGACGTGTGGGCCCAAGACCATGGACTCTTCATCCTGCAGCCCTCCATCACCATCAAGTCCCTGCTCTAAAGCCTCAGTAGCCATACAAGGGTAACTAATCAAATATATAAATCACACCACAGGGAAATTAAATAAATTAAACCCAGGTTCAAATCGTTCCCCGTACGGGCCACCACTTATGTAGCAAGCTCCCCTTTTTGTTGGATGAGGAGCCCATCACACACATAAAAAATCTCCTACTCTTAGGAAAAAAAAAAATAATTCTATTAAGAATGGAAAACGATAGAACCTAAGCCTCAATTTGGTGTCCCCAGACGGAATCGTATTGTTTGAAATTACATCAAGGAAATAATCACCCTTACAATTCTTTAACCAATCAAAAACTATATATTATAACTCAAACAACAATAAACCCCCATTAAACAATCCTTATAAACTCTATAAATTATACAAACACCTTAAACACTCTAATATATTTCCCAGAATACCGCGCAACAGAAAAGAAAGCAAGAAATCAAGAAAGAAAGAAAGAAAGAAATGAAAACAAAGCAAATATCTTATTTCTAAACAACCCACATATATTCGCATTTACTTAAACCTAAATTGCATTTATATATAACTCACAATTAGACGCACCCACACAATCCCCACACGCACCCCAGTCTCTGTTGAGATTAAATTAGTTTTAAAAGTTTTCCTTTAAAAGTTTTTTCTTTTAAAAGTTTTCCTTTCTCACATGGCCTGGGAAGACTGCCGTGAATCTAGCGACCAATCCTGCAGTGTGCCGCTGACACGTTTACTGAACTTATAAAAAGAAGCAATCTCACCGGCCTGTCGACAGTTCATTTGATGAAGTCTGAGATCTGTCTCACCCGGGAGTCTCGGCGCTAGCGTTCATCATTGGCCGACGCCCGCACCATACCATCCAAGTAAAAGCTGTGTGCTCCGAAAGTCCTCTTAGGTCCAATGGCACTCCTTTACGTGCACCCAACAGTCCTTATTCAGGAGTCTTACTATCTGGCTTTACTGCTTGCTTCTCCTCATACGCCTTCCCCGCTCCTTGTTGAAACAGACTTTTTTTCTTTTCCCCTCCTTTTCCTTTTGAAGCCAGTTTCCCTTACGTCACACCACGATACGTTTTGCAAGGACCCCCAGGCGTAGATTGGCCCCCAACTCCCCTTAAAGAGATATCCCAAATTTAATTATACCTTAGGACACCCCCTAAAAGGAAGCCAGAGGCAGAAACAGATAAAAGCACTCAAAATTCAACTTAAATTACTTAAATTTAAGTTGTTCTTATGAAGTACTCCTTATTAGTGTATTGTACAGTGTATTTCCCTGTATAAATACAGTACAGTTACATTTAAATACACCGTGCATGCTGCGTAAACAACTGGAAATTGGGGAATTGAATTCCAATAAACTTATATAGTGCCTTATATAGAGACCCACAGACATACAATATATATACTGAATCAATTTAATTAAACAATGTAAGTGCCAGATGGGATTGCCTGGCATCCCAACCAGGATGAAAGGTAACTCCTTTCCAGGATGGGAGGCCAGAATAATGGAAGGGATGGGGAGATAGCTTTTTTAGAATGTATACTCCCCCAACCCATGCTCTTATGTCACTGCTCTCATTTACTAGCCTGCAGGCCATGTTGTGAATCAGAGTCCCCTGGGACAGCCCTGCTGAGTTTCATGGGTGCTTCATGAGTGCTTTCAGGGGTAGCCACAGGGATGGCCCATCCTTATTTCATGAAACTTCCACTTGACCAAGAAGCACCTGATATAGATCTTGCCCACACAGGAAGTACTTCCATGATCCGGCCTTAAAGGAACTCTCCACCTCAACTTTAAGGAGTCAGAGTTGGGAGGCAGCGGGCAACACTTAATTAATCTTAAAATTCATCAATTAATCTGTTATTGGCTTAATATTGGTTGTACTCACTTAAAAGGTGTTAGTGAAAAATAAAAGACTCTGACTAATTGAGATGTACTTATGATGTTTGAGCAAGGTCCAAGGGAGGTACTGTGAGGTCAGGCGGAAGTTTGCTAAAATAAGGATGTTTCATCCCCGTAGCTCCCCATGGTGGCACCCATGACACCATGCAGGACTATCCCATGAGACTTTGATTCCTAGCATACATTGTAGGCAGTTAAATGGGAGCAGCGATACAGGACCACTGCCCTCTATCATTTCAGGCATTCTAAAAAAGCTACTGTACCTCTCCTGTCCCTTTCATTATTCTGGCAAGAAGTTACCTTCCACCCTGGCCAGGATGCTGGATAATCCCACCTGACACTTACAACAGTAACAGCCAAAGTCTAAGAGATTTAACACAGACAAACTTTCTGCCATGCTATTATACAGTATGTCTTTACCATATGTCAAACACTGAGTTAATTAGAAATTCACAGATTCAGCAAAGGGGAAAACAAGAATTTGGACTAGCATTGATTCATTGATTCATTCTGTGAAGTTGCTTCTTCCAAAACAGGGCCTCTGGGGTCTGACAAACAATGAAAGTCAAATTATAAACTACAATTATCCTCTACTTAGGAGACTGATTACAATGAAAACCTGTGGCCACTGAGGACTTCTAGAAAGTAAGCTGAGCAGTTTTTAGTCTTTTTTTTTATTTTACTAACACCTAAACTGAAAGAAATTCTTAGGACATAACAAACAATGTCTATGTCTATCAAGCTTATTTGGTTAGCTAATATACCAGAATTGCCTTTAAATATTTAGCAGGAGTAAATTAGACAAGGAAATTTGGAGAAAGGTATTCTTACATGCCACATCCTACTTTTTTGAGATAGACATGGATGGACTGGCCAGGATGAAAGGTGCTGGTTTACCTGACCAGGATGAGCTGTTATAGATGTACATCAGGGGGATGGATCGGTGTTCTGACCAGGATGTGTGCTGCTCCTGCATCAACTGGAAAGCTGGAATAGTGGATGGACGTGGATGCTAGGTTGCAGAGCTCCTCTGGCTTGCTCAGGTGTGGACATGAGGAGGGCAACCTTGTTGGGTTCCTCAAGGACTACCAAAGGGTGGTGCCAGGAGAAGGCTCACTTCTTTTAAGGCTGTTTTCCACCTCGTCTAGAAGTGCTTCATTTGTGTGATGCTCTGGCACCAGACGGAGTCTGGATTTCTTTTCAAGGTCCATGTTCTTTTAAGTTGGAAAGCCCAGCTTTCATTCCACATTTGAAAGACATGCATGTTATATTAACTGTGGTCACAAAATTAACCCAGTCAGGGTATGTGAGTGTGCCCTGTGATGGATGAGTATTGTATCCAGTGTTGCTTCTTGCCTTAATTAATTTAGACCCCTGTGACCATGAACCAGATTTAGCTGATCTGATACTGGATGGATAAACAGATTTTTACTCTAATAGCTCTGGATGAACAAAAAGCATAAGTGATTTTTCAAATCTCAGAATCAGTTCCTGTGTTGTGGTTCTCCTTCAGATACATTATGTTAATTTCTACCACATAAGTCACTTATAGGCATCATTTCAGACTATTAGCATAAAGAGTTCCTGTATTTTTTTATTACACTAAATTTGCCATTCTGCTTTAGCATAATATTCATGGTTGCCTTACTATGCACATATTTTTAAAGAAACCTTGCACTTTGCATATCTTTTCATGGTGAGCTCATATATAAATGATTTCAGTTAAACAAAGTTATAGTCCTGTTTTTGTGACCTGCACAACAATGGTGTTAATGTGTCAACTTTTGTAGATATGCTTTGTATTATGGCTTGTGAAAAAACTTTCATAACTAGGAAAGGCCATTTATGCACAACACCACAATATTTTGTCACCTGGCTGGAGATGACAAGTAGTGGAGCTGCTATACAGTACGTCTGTAAATCTTGTTTAAACATAGGTTTTCTTATGCAAGTTCACTTACGTCAATTTTTTTTCACTTTCTTTAAATATGTTACTTTTATCTAGAGTTGCAATTTGCAGTTTACTATTGGCTTACAGTTCGCCAGAATTACATGGACTGGTAAGCAAAATGACACCTTTTATTGGCTAACTAAAAAGATTACAATATGCAAGCTTTCGAGGCAACTTAGGCCCCTTCTTCAGGCAAGATGTGAAGAAGGGGTCTGAGTTGCCTCGAAAGCTTGCATATTGTAATCTTTTTAGTTAGCCAATAAAAGGTGTCATTTTGCTTGGCTTTTCTCTACATTCATAATGGCTAACACGGTACAACACCCTAGTACTATGGACTGGTAACAAAATTCTTAATTTATCATTGAGTGCTGGATATTTATCTTTCCTCAGGCTTCTCTCACTTCTCTGTTGAATTCACATAAGCTGAGGTCTTCTAAAATATTTCTTAAGTGCATATTCCTAAAAACCATCCCAATGACAATTTATTTCATGTGCAACAAAACCTGGGGCCTCATGTATAAATGGTATGTACACACAAAAATATTTCGTATGCCTGTTTCCACGATCAAATCGCAATGTATAAAAACTAAACTTGGGGTAAAGGTATGCACATTTTCACCTTGTGTACGCACTTTTCTGCTTGTTTTGCAAACTTGCGGTTCCCATCGTAAAAGCAGTGCTACTGTTTCTGTGTCATTTACCTTTCATTTTCATATTCATATCCATTACGTGAGCATTATCAAATATACTAAAATTAATTGCATATCATTTACAAATTTAATTCACTTGATTTTAACCATTCTGTATCAATATAATAGTACATGGAATGGCCAAACTGTTCCAACTACGATAGCTCCTTTAGTGTTAATAATAAAATAGTAATAATTCATTACATTTATATAGCACTTTTCACAGTCCTCAAAGCACTATCCACACAGGGAGGAACCGGGAAGTGAACCCACAATCTTCCACAGTCTCCTTACTGCAGCACTACCACTGCGCCACCTGTGAGGACAGAGTGTTGTTAGAAGACATTGCAAGTGGAAGAATAAGAAGAGAGTGCGTATTTATAGAAGATGATGACTGGCTTCTAAGTTGATTTCGATTTCAAACAGCTATCCTCTAGAAGCTGTGTGCTGAACTGACACCAGCTTTACAAAGGCAGACTTTGAGGAATTTACTCTATCTGCTCCTTTGCAAGTTCTGTCCACTCTCGGGTCTTTAACCAACAGGAACTTTTCAACATGAATTTGTTGTATAGGATGGTATTATCTGCTTATCATCCAGATATATAAGATTTCCTTACCATGTGGTTGAACTAGGAAACATGAAAGCGCAATTCGCAGCAATTTCCAGTATTCCAAATGTAAACAGAGCGGTCAACTGCACACACATTACACATTTTTCCTGCATGTTATTATCTGCAGGCTTTTGTTGGCGTGCTTTTGTCTCATGAACTTTAGTTGTGCCACTTCTTCACAAAATAAGTGTGATCAGAACAGAAGAGTAGAGTCACCTTTAAAGTGGGAGCACCAGCATGGGTGGCCATGGGGTGGCCATATTAATGACAGAAGTAAACAAAGTAGTAAGTAAACAAAAGTAAAGAAGTAAACAAAAATAATGCACAATGGCACAAACACAAAGAAAAAGATGACTAAGCAGCCCAATAATGTAGTATCTCCCAGAGTAGGTATGTATAGGAATTTCTCAAGAGCTCTGTACAAGTCGGGTTCCAGGTCCAAAGTCAAATGTCATCTTCAGGGTCAGTTTGATTTTATAGAACTCCAACCTGAAGAGGTGGCAACAGCTCTGTGTGCTGTGGCTAGGGTTAGCTGTGCTTACTGGCAGGTTCTCGGAGCTGGTGGCGGAAAAGGAGAGACTGTTAGCATAAACACCCCTTCTTGTCCAAAAGTGGTATTGCTTACCTTGGAGGAGCCTGTAAGGTGATCCTTAAGTGCAAATGTTTCACACAAGAAATAGTAGCTGAGAAGGTGGCCCTGGAGTCATTTTATTTGATTTTACTTTTAAAAATGTTGGTGACTTCACATTTTTTGAGGGGGGCACTTGCGTGCAGTGGTAGCTGCTGTGTGGTAAAGCATGTTAAGGGTCCTTAGCAGTCTGAGTATTAAAAACACAGCCTTTCTCCAGCATTTCAAATTCATGCATGTTAGGTTTTTCTAAACTGTCCCTGTATTAATGCTGTGGGTGAGAGTGATTTTCTTGCATTTATGAAGATCTCACTGCTTGAGAAGGCAGTTACCTGCCAAGTTAAGGTGACCAGTTCTTGATCAGACAGTTTCAGGATATCGACCTTAATAAACTGAGATACAAAAAAAAAGTGATTTTTCTTATTGGTACCTCTGACTACAAAATAACTTATTAACATATGTATAGCACATGTCCCTTTTTGCTACTTCTGAATATTTTCAAGGTTTTCTCAAGAAAGGAATCTTCTTTTCAATAAAGAGGATATGATGATTCTTGTCAGTGAAATGTAAACTGAAAGAAGGTCTCTTTTATTTTTTGAGTCACCACAAACATGATAATGTTCTCTACTGTTCCAACATTTAGGCTAAGCAAATATCACCTGCAAGTTAACTTTGGAATCCTTCTTGTCAAAAGCACAGTAATAAAATCTGTCATAATATGGTTTAACTCTTTGCTATGCCCTTTACATATCTCAGTTCATTCTGCACAATGCAGTGAATGACCCAATGTGCCAGGTTTGCCAGTGTATTTGACTGGGATAATTAAGTTTTTTTCAGAGCAAAAATTATCTCATATTAACAAGGGCATGTCTCTAGTCACAAAACGATGAAAATCACAGTGGCAGAATACCATTTTATTCTTTAGAATGCATGTTAAATACCAATGTTCTCTGTTGTACACAAGTGAGGGTACAAAGTTTCCTGTAGAATTTAGTTAGTGCATCTGCTATAAAAGATAGCCCAGCCACAGACAGACAAGACACCATTGTCCAAAACACACGCTGTTTATTTAACTCTATTTACAATTGGTTCCAACAGTTCACTCACGACTCCTCAGTCTTAATTCTCTTCGGCCCCTTTTATCATGTCCCGGTTGTGCTCCAGGTGCTCAGTGATGGTCTTCCGGCAGCACTTCCTGGTGTTGCAGAAGTGCTGCCTTTGCACCCAGAAGTACTCTGGGCATACACAGTTCCTGGAGCAGCAGCACTTCCTGGTGTGGCGGAAGTGCTGTCCTCCAGGGCTCAAGAACCATCCAGGCAGTCCCTTGGTTGGGCCACGGACACCCACAAGGTTGAGCTTCCCAGCTCCGTATCCGTGGCCATTGATGGAAATCAGGGGGGCTGCCCTCTTGCGTCCAGGGAAGATATTGCCCCTTTCCCGGTCCTTCCCTGATCCAGGCGTCCTGGAGGGGCAAGGTCCCTGGTCGTCTGCCACACCGCATTGGACTGGGCAAAAGTCCCATACATTTACAATCAAAATGTAGACTATGAATTGCTCTCATAATTAGTGCAAAAAAGAAGATGGCTGTGAGTTAGTAAATTGCTGTCAGGTATTAGCTAACAAGTTTAATTACCTAATGCTTCGTGGATCCAACAACCTGGGTTTGAATGCATACTTAGATACACTCGACAATATCCATTTTTATAAATGGTAACTGTAAACGTAACATCAAACTACTAAGCAGTATGTTCTGTTAACAGAAAATAATGTATAGGTGCACGTGATGGTATTTGGACCTCCTCAGAAAGTATGTGGTGCACACACCATACTACCTGGTGTGACTTTTAAATATCTAGTGTGCACAAGAGAGAGCCAAAAATCAGGATATCCCACAGAATTCTGGACAGTTGGTCACTGTACATTTATTATACATTAGAACATTCTTTGACTAATATTTTATGTCATTTTCTTTAGCATTAAACATTAAAAAGTTCGAAATGAAACAATGTGGATATAAATTCCACTCTCATATAAGATAAGCCAATACTGTTTTTGATCAATCAGTATTGACTATACATCAATATTACAATATTAATTAAAAGAAAGTGCTAATAAAACACAGTCATGAGCCTCAGTCCCATTTTCAACATAGAAACAAAAATAAAATGTGTTGAATAATGGCTTATAAAAGCAAAATTGATCTCTTGTCACACATTTATCTAGGTCAGCTTCAAAGAAATATACCAATAAATATTAGCAGTATTAAATAATGTGGATTACTGTAGCACTATATTCTGCCACTCCTTTGTGTGACATTTTAGTGACACTTTTACAAACAGAGTAAAAGGAAAACATTTTACCAACAAGTTCATAAATTAAAATTATTTTGTTACATGAAAACAATTTTTTGGATAAGAACCACACAATAATTTTCGATTCTCTGTGAAATGCCTATCCAGAAAACATTAAAGATTCTAGCAGTCTGCATGTTATCTGCAGTAGGCGGCTAAAACCTTTTTTCTAATGCCACAGAGGGGAGAAAAACAAAGCATCGCCTAAGACACTCATTTCTCTTTATCCTTGATCAATGGGGTAGTCACAAGGCAATTGGGAAGTGGTAATAATTAATAAACTGGCTTGTCTTAGATGGGGCCTTGAACTCCCAGAGGCAGATGGGAAGAGCAGCAGGATTGTTCCTTCCCCACTGATAAATCATCTATCATTGGGCCTAATCAAAGACTAACTCCAATTCTCCCAACAGAAAGAGAGAGGAAGAAAATAAAAGATCCAAAATGTCAATAATTTGAACACTTTAGGGTTTGGATATTACCGCTCGGTCATATTCTAGAAAAATGAGTAGTTATTACTGCTGCCACTGATTATTTATGTTTAAAAATAACAATTAGATCACAACTTGGATACTGAAGAATCATAAAGTAAGTAACATTCGATTCCCTGTACACACCAGCTTTGAAAATAATAACTAGTTTCAATACTTTTAGTTTATATGAAATTCTCAGGTTTAGAATCTGTAGAGCATAGGAATAAGGGTGATCCAGACCTCCAAAGATCTGTAAAAAAGAAATACTAGTATATTATTTATTATTTACAAGAAAAATCAATGCTAACTAAACATAATGATAAAGAACGATTCATGGAAGCAAACTGTTTCATGAAAATATATTACTTCTTGACAGTTCTTTTACCCCTGTGAGTATTCTTTCTAGGAAATATATCTCACAAAAATTACAGGAAAACCAGACATTTCACACAGCCTTCAAGAGAAACTAAACCTGTGGGAGCCCATAATGCTTAACAAGAGACATAATCTAGAGAATGTACGGCAGCAGGCCATCCATTCCATTTATAGGCAATTTAGAATGAACTACAGCGTATGGAATTATACTGTCAGACTCTGCCAATGCTGATGATACTCTCTGCCATCCTTTGTAAGGGCTCATTCATCATTGGTATGGAAAGTTGTTCTCATATTGCAGCTTTGGTCATAAAGAGAATTACACTAGAATCAGATTTATGTAGCATGTCTTCAAGTCATAGTCAATATTGAAAAATATAATTATCAACACAACATCAAGAATTTTCCAGGTTTAGCTACTAAAAATTTTAATGAGAATGCATGCTTTTTTTTGATTTGAGAAAATGGCAACAAGGATACAATTTTGTTCTCAATTAAATGAAAATGTCAGTTATATATATTTAACTAGGTTTGTTTGGATGATGTTAATAAAGGATAAACTTTATCTGAGGAATATTATGTGTCAGAAATTTTGACACAGGGACACCACTGCGAACATTTGTTCCATCTGTCACCTCAGACTAGAGGAAGAGAAAAGCTGGGAGGATAACTGATGTCATTTCCTCACCAGGTTAAACCTCCTGGTCCACATGATATATAACTGCAAATTCCACCAGAAATCACACTTGACACAAGGACCTGCTTTGGAGGAAACTGCTGCTCTGAACCGCTGTAATATTTTCTTGAAAGTCATAATGAAGTGCTGAAACAACAGCAGAATCGTTGTTCCTGCTCAATTTCTTTCTCCTCAAACTTTGCAACTGCACTTCCTTTAATCTCTTTGTTTTACTTTTACATATTGTAACAGCAAAGGCTGCAATGAGGAGCAGCAAACCTGAAAAAAAATTACTGTTAGATATTAGTTTGGATTTGAACTTCACATATACAATTTCACCTTTTTATACGGACTACTTAAATAATGTATCATTTATTCCTTTTTGCATCAAAGCGTCTCTCAAAAAGTTAGGTGGAGTTTATCACAGGCATATATCTAGTACACATGGAGTGTGTGAAAGCAATACACTTTAGCTGAAGTGCAGTATGTTTCAAGCAAAATAAAAATGTACAATTGGCTTAAAACCTGGAAATGACAACAGACAAAAAGAAGAATTACAGAGGGGAATTAGAGGAGAGAATGCACTTCATGCAATTTCAGTAAAAGGAGTCATAAGTCTGCATTTGGACTGACACAAAGTAATAAATTCAGCCAATCCTTTGATGTTCACCTGCAGTACCTCATAATGCAGACAGCAGATTTGTAGTAATTCTGTCATCTTTTCTCCATCTATCAGTGTTCATATTCACTTTATGTCATTCAGTGTTATGGAGGAGCCAGAGCTTTTCTCTCAGATGAAACAACTGAAACAAGCAATGCTCATCATTTTATACTGAGTTATTTAATATAGAAAACCATTCCAGTATGCAATACTGATATCTTTTTTATGATTTATACACATGGGACAGTGTCGGGGAAAGTAAGTGGCAGATTCACTGTTACACAAAGTCAGCCATGATTATTCAAATAAGTCATTGGCAATGCAAGTGCTGTTCTGGAAAAAACATTTCTCTATCTTTAAAGAAGGTAGTTATGGAGCCCAGATGAGAATTCAGAGTATTTATTTGCACAAAGTTGTGCACAAATGTCTCAGTCCATGAAGTGAGCCATCAATTAAACAATTCATCTCATTTTATATTTTTTTCTGATTACATCACCTTATCTGATGCATCACCTCATCTGACTCTTAAAATATGCAGAACTTTATCACCTCCTCCAATCAACTAAAGTCACCAGTAATTTCTGACTCTTGTTGATTCTCATATTACTCTGAACACTGCATCATTAAGCAGGGTGTTTTGTGGATTATCCTAATGAACTTAGCACTGCTTAATAGGAGGGATGTAGGGCCTTTCCCATCAGTTTGTCCACACTTACTGGAGGGATGTATGTTACTCATTTTCCTCATTCCATCCCTGGAAAATAATGTTGATAGGTTCTCTAAGACGAGTCAGAGACCACTGGAGCATAAGCTTTAAGTTACAATAGGTTTCACATAATTATTTTCTTTATGTTTAATAATTAATTCTGTTATAGCTTCATATATATATATATATATATATATATATATATATATATATATATATATATATATATATATATATATACTTGTAATAGATTGCAAAAGATTATTCACTAAAAATTCCATAGTGCACAGCTCTGAATCAGATGAAATAATTTTACATTATATATGTGTATCGTCCCTTTATTATCAAAAAGGTCCCCTTTTCACTATTGAGATCAGCAATACTGTATATATTTTAACAACACAATTCAGATTCTTCACTGTTTTGAATTAAGAACTGATTGACAAAAAACCACCTGATACGGCCAAATGACATGCAGTATACAAATGTTAGGGAGCTCTGGTCCAGTTAGCATGCTTCAGTGAATGTCCAAGTAAAAAGAAGGTGACACGGCTTCATCAGGGTACAAATTAAACATCAGATAGCACTGTTTTATTTGCTGAATTTTATAGTGTGAAGAAAGATAATAAAACACCACCTTTCCAATTGTTTCATTAATACTGTCTTTAAGCCCCCTAAACTTGAGTGACGAGTCTTAAATTAATCCAAGTAAAAGCTGCTCCACAAGTGAATGAATACTAATCTTTGTAATCTCTGCAAATGTTATACCTACATTAAAAATGTCAATGCAATGTCTGAACTCTGTTAACAAATTAGGTGAGGCAGAACAAACTGTTCTGGTAGAGGGACATCTGGACTCAACCTCCCAAGATGCTGTGGAAAAACTAATGGAGCATGTGCAGAACCAGGGAATACCGAGAGTCTTCTGAAGTTCCACCCGAAAGGACCAAAGACCCGCCCAAAGATTTGCAGAGCCCAGACAAACACCTCGAAGAACTCCTTCAGCCAGTAAGAACACAACAATCTATTGTACATCACTTAGAAACTAAAATAGATCAAAGAAACTGCCAGGTGTCAACTCAAAGTGGTGGAGCAGTGTTGACAGAGAGTAAGAATAGGACTGCCCTTCACTGTTGATTTGGTTGTACGGGTAAGTCAATCCTGGATGGTACATGATAAGGAAACACAGTGCTAAACGGACCCTGATAAAGCTGAGGGCAATCCTGCAGCACTTGTCTACACATTTATGAGGTCAGACAGGGTAGAGAAATAGGGATGCAGTGCGAAGGGGTCCCGGATGACCTTAAAAGGTGCCAAGTAGCACTTGTTGATGTAAAAAAAGAAAATGTAAGGGTTATAAAGGCCACACAGGTGGTGAAGGTGCCCTCTTTAATCGCTAGAGGGTACCAAACCCTCTGAAGACCACAGAATAAAACAGGTAGTCAATCAAAAATAGAAGACTCAGCAAACAAATAGGAGGCTGCCAGAACCATGTGACTCTTTGTCCCTGTCCAAGGCAACTGTCAGTAGATGACTGGCCCAAGCAGGAGGCAGCACAAAAGAAATGTATACCAGAACAGGTGGAGTTCATCCAGTTTTCCCTCTGCTTTGTGAATAAGAAAGGACAGTGTTTTCGGTACGATAGCTGGGGAAACTGCTGGAGACACTGTCCTACACAACATATCTGTAGATAGGAGCCGGCCCTGTGGTGAAAGCAGCCTTTCTGATCCACCACTAACTGAGTGTGTTCTCTTTGCCAAGGCCGAAATGCAAAATGGAGCTTTTTCCATGATATGCTGGGAAGTTTTCTTATGTAGGAAAAACTTTCCTTGCTGATGTTTATCAATTGTTTGCCAGTCTCATGCTGTTCAGCTAACACCTGGACCTGCAGCAGCTAGCATTGCTTTTGTGTGTTTGAGTCATGCAATGAATGTAATATACATGTTCTGTCCATGTTATTAAGGTTTTGTCCTGTTCAACCCCAAAGTTGCTTGATTCTAAACTTGAGGCGTTGCTGTTTCAAATTCAGTAGTTCATACCCAATAGATTTTTCTGTAAGCAGGTGGTTGCAAGGCTGTCTGTTTACTTAATGTTTAAATCTACTGTATACTTCTGTGTTTGTCAGCTGAAGACAATAGCAAAGGGAATCACCATGATCTGATACCAACTGAGAAAAATCAGGCACCCTCACCCCATTGTTTATTTGATTTTTTTGTGACTCAAACAATGCGTGAACTTGCACATCTCATAAGCAAGTAAGGGGCAGTTATTATTGCTCAGCTAAGTTAAGCTGGACTCACATTGCACAAGCTCTAGTTAGACAGAATGTAATTTGAAAAGTAGTTGACAGTCACCAAACAAATTTTAGGAAGTTAATTCAATGCAAGTCTTGTACAATGTTGGTCTTTAGCTCTTTTAGGTCAGATGTCGATTTTTGTCAAAATTCAGGGATAGAGGAAAATAACCATTGCGTTTTAGTTCAACTCTCTTTGCTAGAAAAGAAGATATCTTTGTTGATTTTACCTGGATTCCTTGTGCTGTTTTCAAAGAGCAAACAACTTCTGGCATTGACATCTGGCGAGAGACCAATGCAAATGCACAAAGCAATAAACTCCGTGGACAACATTTTGCATATTACTACTGAATCGGTGCAAGTGATCTGGAGATGGAGATCGAAAACTAAAGTGAGGTATAGGTATCAGCTGATTGTTCCCTGGCTGATCGTGGTACTGAACATATTCATGTAGCTGATGCCCCTAGGATTTAGTTGCGAATAAATTACTAACAGTTATGCTATATAGGAGGAGTCTGCCTCAGGGCACTGCACAGTGGCCTTCAGCAAGCTAGCTATGCCACTGAGGATAACCCTACAAATAGCAGAGCAGAAGAAAATGATTTGATTGTTTTAACTTTGTATGTTAAAGCACTAACCGGAAAATAAATCCATCTAGATTTATTATCTGTAATAATAAGGATGGAATTCATCAAGTTGTGGTGATCAAAGCAATAGGATCTCATGACCATAATATAATACAGTTCACAATGTTTCGGCAGAGTGCCTTTTTCAAAACTAAATTTAATTTTATTAGGGCAAATTTGTGGCCAGATGAGTCGAAGTCTAAAAAAGTAAACTGAGGCAAACTTTTAACACTAGTGCCAAAACCGATGCCAATTACCATTGTGTATCTAAATATTTAATTATTTCATCAATATACACATCATGTTCCTGTTCTGCCTGACTTTTCCCAAATTGCTACACTGCAAATGCCCATGTTTTTTTTAACTAAGGTTCTGCTCAGAAAGTACTATTTTTCTTTGTTTCTTTACATGAAGTACTTCATATTACCAAAACAAGCAATGCCATTGAATGCTAATACCCAGCCTTGAATCACTGCTTATCTACTTTGGCTTGCGCGTGACCATATTTTCATATTCGTTTTGCCTCACAAATGCTCTGCTGTAACTGACATTACTGAACATTCTTCAGCAAGAGTGAATTGCTATTTGTCTAAAGCAGACAACTAGAGAATAATCACTTACAAATGTCACACTATAAATCACTCATATTGTTTCACCACACGTGATGAATAAAATAGAGACAAACCTGAAAGTTATTTCAGTTAGTTAAAAAATGTATTTATACTCACCTAAAATGACATCACAATGGAATACAAAGTACACCAGTATTAATTTAATGAGGGTAAAGAAGATCATGTGAGACATCAATTGTAAATGGAGCAAGCTGAGACTGAAGAGCACAAAGCTTTAAGGCAGCTCACTCACAGTGTTTTCATAGACATGGTAGACTCATCAATGCATTCAAATTCAACACTAAATGAGGGCTTTCTTTGTAAAAATGAAAGGATCAATGCAGCATGGTACTTGACTGTGAATATGTCGGCACTTTAGGAGAAAAACAAATATTGTTTGAGTACAGCTACATTGAAATGTTTTGGCACATACTGAATCACACACACAGTTACTGTACATATATTAAATCACATATTTATGGTTTTTCATTGTGTACACAGGAAAAGAAAGTTGACTGCTTATTCTCGTATTTACATACATTGATGGGTGCAGACTGCTGATGTGGACAGTTTTGCCATTTACCTATTAATGCTGTAATTTTTCATTTAAAAAATATTTGCTTCTTCAATATTTGTTATTTTATGTATCCAGGTAATTTTAAAGTGTTGTTTTCCTTTTTTTAATTAAATATTGAAGGTGTTTTACTTCTAGCAGAATTACAATTTTGGAAAGCCATGTTTGTGAGAACATTCCTTAGTTCCCTCTTGCACCCATTAGAATAAAAGCAGTAGAAAGTGGAGAGATGTTATGCAATAAAGTAACTTTTTTTTTTTTAACTGAAAGCATAATATAGCATTTAAAGTGAAAAAAAAATAATGCAAAATGTATACTCTATGTGCTAAGAAATTTGTTATTTTTACATTCACGCAAGTTGTACCAGGCTCTGTATGATTTTTGGGATAGGGCTGTAAGGATGCCTTATCAGGATGTTAATCGGATGAGCTACTAGTTAGAACAAAAGGATTCAAATTCCACTTATCATAGCCTAGGCAGTTATAGTACTGAAAAAATGTGTGGTAGTTTTACTGTTAAGTGTGGAGGTAGGCAAGGCAGTGGAGTAGGTTTAAAATCATTTTATGCACAATGCAGCTCCAAACATACAAGTATTAAGAAATTACAGAGAACCCTGCAGTGGATAAATAAGGAGCTACAAATTAGCTCCAAAGAAAAAACAACTTCATAAGGCGTATAAGGCAAATACCTCTATTGTAATCCTTAGAGTTTAGGATTAATTAAGAGCAGTGGTTAAAAATAGCATTAGGGAAGGTAAAAGGCAGTTGAGGAGTCATATTGCAGAAAGTGCATTATATTCCTCAAACAGATTTTTTTTAATATTAGAATACAAAAATAAACAATTCAAGAATGAAGTACATTAAGTGCATTGAAAACAGTATATAAGAACTTAAATATACATATACTGAAACAGTTAATGCTATAAATTTGCAATTTTCTTAAGTTTTCACATTAGAAAAAGTCCATCCTCTCAACAATTAATGAGCTTATTAAGGAGGTCCTGAGTGATTTGGAAATTGTAAAGGGAGAGGTTTTGCTTGGATTAATAAAATGCTGGGACCAGATAACATCTATTCTAGAATGCTTAAAGAGGTTAGTGAGAACATAGTTAAAACCTTAATTTATATTTATCCACATTCTTTGCACACAGGGGAAATTAGTACAGATTGGAAGCTAGCAAATAATGTTCAATTTTATAAGAAAGGGTGGTCAAGCTGATCCCAGTAAACGTAACATGCATCACAGATAAACTAATGGAAGCAATTATTATGGAAAAGACTGGGCAGCAAATGGAAGAATGGGTGCAATATTCAACAAGGGAAATCTTTTTTCACTAATATGCTGGAGTTCTATGAGAAATCAATAAAAATATATGATCAGAGAAGTGCATATGATACTATTTATCTTCATTTTCAGTAGGCTTTTGATAAGGTCCCACATGAGAAGCTAGGGATTAAACTAAAGGAAGTGAGAGTTCAAAGAATGGAGTGTAAATGGAAACAAAATTGTTTAAAACGTAGTAAGTAAAAGGTTGTGGTGCAAGTTATTTCTTCTGAATTGGGTGATGTTAAAAAACAATGTTGCCTCGGGCATCAGTACTTGGGGCAAAGCTCTTATTAATGTACATAAATGATCTTGAAATTATGGATGAATTAGCACAGTGGATTATACATGTTATTATAAAATTAATTCTTTCTCAAAAACACAGGAACACAAAAAATTTGGTTAAGGGTATATTCAGCACAAATGTTAGAAAGTGTTTTTTCACACTGAGATACATAGAAACTTGGAAAACATTACCAAGTAGTTTGGTAGACAATAGTACTTTGGGGATCTTAAAAACTTAACTAAGCTACTTTAGAAAGTTGGGATTGTCGATCTTAATTCGGCTGAATAGACTTGTTTTTGACACAGTTATTCTGGTGGTCACTTCAAGAACTAGGTTTGTGATAATGGCAACCTTAACACTAGAATTACCAGAGCCTACGAAAAAACTCGTAAATCCGTCCCACCTTAAATCGCGTCTTAAATCCGTTTGCACCTCTCCGCCAGAGACCTTTGTCATCTAAATGTGCTGATAAAGCTACTAGCAGCCAGCTATTCCATCCCCCCACCGACTTAGAATGAACTTCTCTCCTAGCTCAAGCCTTGCCTTGATTTGATTACCTAGGATTGAAGTGGAGTTTTACAGTGGAAATAATTCTAGCGTTATTTGGAATACACGCATTTCATGTGTGTTCCATTTCTATAGTTGGCTGTGCAAACACATTTTTAAAACAGAAACGTTTTTCATATTCTAATAGTAAATGACAAAATGTAGGCATAAACTATATAACGTATGAAGCCTGAAGTCCATATATCAAAGAAACACTTTCACAAAAGGTACAAATAAAAGAACACGTGCGCCTTCATTCAAAAAAAAAAAAGCCGCGTTAGCATGCCACATTGACTTTCTTACTACAACCGCCGCAGTGGCGTAATGGTATCAGCACCTGACTGGGACTCAGAGGGTGGCGAGTTCAATTCCGCACGGCTCCACTTCAAGAAATTAACTGCTCTTATTCTTACAATTTTAGAATAACAATATAAATTTGATTTCAGTCTGTAACAGGCGGTGTAACTTATGATACTGGTAAAGGTTAGCTTTTTTTTTTTTTTTTTTTTAATTCACTTTTCATTCTCGCAGTCACATTCAGAATCAATCCATACAACCCCATCTGACACAGCTGGTTTCACATAAATAAAAGTGCACTTTTATTCAAGACTATAACCGAAGAATAAAGAAAGCAAGTTACAGTTGGTGGTTGATACAACAGCTTGCGTGGTGCAATGTTAAGAACTGCTGATTTCCGATCCGTGCTATATAAAATCATCACATTCAAATATTAACAGTTCCCACACACCCAAGGTCCGCCATTCCTACATTTACAACATGTGTACTTGTTGCAGTGTACACACCTCTCTGTGCTATGGTTCCTATTACAGTGAATGAGCACCTGACACTGTACTTTCTTCCCTGGGGGAAGCTGAGGTCTTAGAACGGAAGTTTGTTGATGCTGTATCATCTTTTATTTTTCCATCGACTTTTCCTGTAAGAAGCGACGACGAAGTTCCTCTGCAAGGTGAGCCATGAACACTCTTCTTTTCTCAGCGGACCCCGTGCATGCCTTATACAGTACGTGTGCGTTCATCGCTGCTAGGTCAAGGATGTTGTACAACACAGCAACCGGCCACCTGCGTGTTCCTGTGCGCACTGAACAAGCACGCGCCTTCTGGTCCATGATGTCAACGCCACGCTGGGGAAAAAAGAAAGACAAATATATGTGACATTTTGAAGAAATCATTTTATCACCAGAAGAGCACCAGAATACTTCGTCACACTAATATTTTTTTCATTAGCATACCTTCATGTGGTTGTAGTCTGTGACCGTGTTTGGTTTTTTTTTTTTATCTTGCCCAATCTCCACATCATGGTGCATTGTGCTGAGAATGCAGACAGACTTCATCTTTTTGGGCACATACACTGTCAGCATGGCACTGGGAGATCTAAACACCAGCGTGGAGAATTGTTCGTGTACTGAACTGACTTTAGCTGCAGGTGGAAGTTCCCGTCGCACTTTATTCATGGTGCCAAGCAGAGCTGTATTGCGGTGCAGCAGTCTATTAGCCAGCGAAAGTGACGTGAAGAAGTTGTCTGTTGTTACGGTTCTGCCTTTTTGGATTGCGGCAGATTTGGAGACAAAGTACATGTGCAATGCCACTCCTTATTTAGGAAAAGATCCCAGTCGTCCCACGGGAGAAAGACTTTCCGAGTCTGTGGTCATAAAGCTTATGGAGCCATTTCTGGACAAAGGCAGAACCGTAACAACAGACAACTTCTTCACGTCACTTTCGCTGGCTAATAGACTGCTGCACCGCAATACAGCTCTGCTTGGCACCATGAATAAAGTGCGACGGGAACTTCCACCTGCAGCTAAAGTCAGTTCAGTACACGAACAATTCTCCACGCTGGTGTTTAGATCTCCCAGTGCCATGCTGACAGTGTATGTGCCCAAAAAGATGAAGTCTGTCTGCATTCTCAGCACAATGCACCATGATGTGGAGATTGGGCAAGATAAAAAAAAAAAACCAAACACGGTCACAGACTACAACCACATGAAGGTATGCTAATGAAAAAAATATTAGTGTGACGAAGTATTCTGGTGCTCTTCTGGTGATAAAATGATTTCTTCAAAATGTCACATATATTTGTCTTTCTTTTTTCCCCAGCGTGGCGTTGACATCATGGACCAGAAGGCACGTGCTTGTTCAGTGCGCACAGGAACACGCAGGTGGCCGGTTGCTGTGTTGTACAACATCCTTGACCTAGCAGCGATGAACGCACACGTACTGTATAAGGCATGCACGGGGTCCGCTGAGAAAAGAAGAGTGTTCATGGCTCACCTTGCAGAGGAACTTCGTCGTCGCTTCTTACAGGAAAAGTCGATGGAAAAATAAAAGATGATACAGCATCAACAAACTTCCGTTCTAAGACCTCAGCTTCCCCCAGGGAAGAAAGTACAGTGTCAGGTGCTCATTCACTGTAATAGGAACCATAGCACAGAGAGGTGTGTACACTGCAACAAGTACACATGTTGTAAATGTAGGAATGGCGGACCTTGGGTGTGTGGGAACTGTTAATATTTGAATGTGATGATTTTATATAGCACGGATCGGAAATCAGCAGTTCTTAACATTGCACCACGCAAGCTGTTGTATCAACCACCAACTGTAACTTGCTTTCTTTATTCTTCGGTTATAGTCTTGAATAAAAGTGCACTTTTATTTATGTGAAACCAGCTGTGTCAGATG
Source organism: Erpetoichthys calabaricus (assembly GCF_900747795.2). Classification (NCBI taxonomy): domain Eukaryota; kingdom Metazoa; phylum Chordata; class Cladistia; order Polypteriformes; family Polypteridae; genus Erpetoichthys; species Erpetoichthys calabaricus. Next base: position 70,746,324 of record NC_041395.2, read on the forward strand.
GGGTTGTATGGATTGATTCTGAATGTGACTGCGAGAATGAAAAGTGAATTAAAAAAAAAAAAAAAAAAAAAGCTAACCTTTACCAGTATCATAAGTTACACCGCCTGTTACAGACTGAAATCAAATTTATATTGTTATTCTAAAATTGTAAGAATAAGAGCAGTTAATTTCTCGAAGTGGAGCCGTGCGGAATCGAACTCGCCACCCTCGAAGTCCCAGTCAGGTGCTGATACCATTACGCCACCGCAGCAGTTGTAGTAAGAAAGTCAATGTGGCATGCTAACGCGGCTTTTTTTTTTTTTTTTTTTTTTTTGAATGAAGGTGCACGTGTTCTTTTATTTGTACCTTTTGTGAAAGTGTTTCTTTGATATATGGACTTCAGGCTTCATACGTTATATAGTTTATGCCTACATTTTGTCATTTACTATTAGAATATGAAAAACGTTTCTGTTTTAAAAATGTGTTTGCACAGCCAACTATAGAAATGGAACACACATGAAATGCGTGTATTCCAAATAACGCTAGAATTATTTCCACTGTAAAACTCCACTTCAATCCCAGGTAATCAAATCAAGGCAAGGCTTGAGCTAGGAGAGAAGTTCATTCTAAGTCGGTGGGGGGATGGAATAGCTGGCTGCTAGTAGCTTTATCAGCACATTTAGATGACAAAGGACTCTGGCGGAGAGGTGCAAACGGATTTAAGACGCGATTTAAGGTGGGACGGATTTACGAGTTTTTTCGTAGGCTCTGGTAATTCTAGTGTTAAGGCACAAAACTTGATGGACTGCAGTAAATTTTGAATGTCATACAGGCTATTTGAACTGAATGAAGTCCCGATTTCCCATTTAGCCCATGGTATCCATTTTCTTAGCTGCTTCCTTTGCTTTTTTGTCAAGCATTACTGGTAAAGCCTTAACATGGCATCCACATAACTTTAATTTCCAACAGTAGCAGGTCAAAGAGGTTAACTGAAAGAATCAGGCGAGTGTAATGGATTGTTTAACCTGGGCCCTGTTTAACAGATATAAATATGAGATGAGTGACTGGCAATTTAACTTGTTTGAGAAATTGATGCCATCTGACTTTGTTGTCAAGTGAATCAGGCACAGGTAGGGCCGGCCGCTGCTTGTCCTAATTTGTCGTTTTTTGCTTGTTGCAAATTTAAAGCAAAATAGGCATTAATAACACATTTTTCACATATGCTTAACTTTTAAATAAATATGGTAGGCAAGCTGCAAACAGATTGCTATGACACTCAAAACATTTTCATATTCTGCCTTCTTCTCTCTGCCTCACACACAAGAGAGCCATGCACTACTTTAATAAATTCACAAATGCCTCAAGTTAAACTAAAATTTCTGTTAATTAAAACAATGCTTTTCCTGCACACATTCTTTTTTGTTGCCAAATAAATTATGCTGTACACTATATTACAGATTTAGAAATCAAAGGTGTAATATAAAGCTCAATCTGTCCAATCCAGTAAAAACCTGATAAAAGAAAAGAATGAATTACAGCCCAGCTTGCAAAAGGCTATGGGGAGCAAAAAGGAACCACAATGGTGACATAGGGCAAGGGGAAGTCATAAAGGAAGCCTCAAATGTTAAACTTAAAGCAAAAAGTAAAACATTTGGCAATATAATGCTAAACTACAAGGTAAGGTAAGGCTCACATCTGCAAAGGCGAGACATTATGCCTTTTTCTTATAAAAAAAGACTACATTGCATGGATTCCCACCTAATTTAAAAAAGCTTGTAATGCTTTGCAGATCTCAGATCATACAGAAAATGAAGCAGAAATGAAAGTCTGAGGTTAGTTGGAGTCAAAAATATTTTATTTCAGGCCCTTGTTCACAAAATGAATACATTTCATGCAGAGATGAGCAATACATCCATAGGTAGCTGAGATACATCATTATAGTATGCTAAAACTGTCAGTATTGGGAACTGCAGGGTAGTCTGTTGTGAAAATATGTTTCTTAACATAACATTCTGAAACCTTCTTATGTCAATTCAAGGTTGCAGGGATTCAGAGCTTCTCACACACTGTAGCACAGGGCACAATGCAGGGCACAATCTCGGACAAGATGCAAGTCAATTGCAGAGCCCACACCAACAGGGCCTATTTGAAATGTCTTTTGGGATGTTTAAAGGAAAACCAGAGTACTTGCAGAAACACGCATCCATAAATACAACAATCATAATGCAAACCCATAAAGCTGGATCCATTAGGTAGCCGCACTACCCATCATACCATTGTGTCTCATGAATTTAATTTGTGCTAGTTAAAAAAATGTGTTCTTTGTACTTTTTGAAACCACCGAAAGCCAGAAACAAATGTGTAGATCATAGCATTTATCACCACCGAAGCAAGTGTATACTGTTCTAAAGACCTCCAGATGCACGACAATGGGCCATCTCTAATTAGAAAGGATGTATTGTACCTCTTATCAGACTTTTAAGGCCTCCCTTAGAATAGAGAGCTAGTCATCTGGGGAATTGTCTGGGATATTAGCTCTTTAACATGTGAAGGGAAGCTCATTGCCTTCTCTATTGCTGTGCTGCCTCTAAGTAACTTATTTGGGGTACATAATATTATACCCCTGACAGTGCCTTTCTTCTTACACTGGTCTGTCAAGTTGACTCCCACTACCAGAGCAGGGCTTCTTCTTTCTCTTAGAACCTCATTGGGCCTTGCCCCTGATCTGATGCCATTCATACAATGTTCAGATATTTGTTTAGAATAGGACTAGCAAGAGAAATTTAGGTTTTAAGTCTGTATTGGCATAATTTATACTTAACCACCAGCTACAAATTCCATTTTGAGAGAGTGCTACTTGACATAAACAAAGGTTACAGATAACGAAGTTCAGCAAATTGTGCATAAAAAGACTCCTTCGAACTTAGCCTCCACTTTTTCCTTTTTATGAGCATTTGTATTTAATAGAATTTAATTAAAACATATACAGGGCTATTCAAAATGAAAGAACAGATTTCAAAAAGTTTATTTCAAACAAACATCACTAGGTAGAGGAAAGTTCAAAGTTTTGTCCTATGATACTTGAGATTGCCTGCACTCAACATGAGCACCATGTGTAGCTGGACAAACATCAAAATGATAGTCCATTTCTTGCCACACACCAGTCAACTGGTCCCTACTTGTCCAACTCTTCCAATTCATCATCCTGGAATGGTGTCGTTCAGGTAACACTGGACCTCCAAGTGGAAATCTTGCATGAAAATGAAGTCAGCGCTCGTTGGCATTCACTAGTACTTTTAGACAGGCTTTTAAACTTTGAACTCTCCTCTATCCAGTGATGTGTGGAATGTGTTTCTGTCTTATACAGTTTGTTTGAAATACATTTTTTAAATCTGCTCTTTCATTTTGAATTGTTCTGTGTTAGATACCATATATAAATGATGGAAATATTAACACAAATACTGGAATAAGTGGTAACACTGCTGCTTCGCAGTAAGAAGACCAGGGTTTGCATCCTGCGTCCTTTCTGCATACATACACAGTATGGTCTGAATACACACCAGAATGTCTAAAAAGAATGAAAAGTTTAAAAAGAAAGATATTATGCCCTGCTAAGACCTACCAATATGTGCTGCTTTCTAAACAGTTAGATTTTCATTAAATTATTTTTAATTTTTCTGCCAACTCCATGAAGAAATCATAGCATTTCTATGTCTGGTTAAATCTGATGCATACCAAAAGAAGACCAAACATTCAAGATTGCTTCAAAATGTATCATTTAAAATACTTCAACCAATCAGGAAAGACAAATTTGAATACAGTAGTAATCAAAGCAGTTTAATTAATTACAAAAGTTCTCACATGAACTAAAAAACATAATTAAGCCTTTAATCTGTCACTAATCTAAACAATATACATGTAGCAACAGTAGCATGTATTAAATAAAATGAAACATCCATTCTTGTAAACAAGTAAATGATTACATTATTATTCCTTCACTTATGATTGCATAGTTCTTCATTTGTGTTGTAAGTGATTAACAATTACAGTACAGCCAATTCATTTGTCATAAACCTACAGGTAATCCCAGCCAGTGATAAAATGTGTGGCATTGTTGCACTCCATGCTTCCATCTGCTTGCAAATGCCATCATACCTCTCTTATCTATATGTGCAAACTCATCCATGTACTCATCTGACTTCTTCTTATATGCCAAGTTTGTCATTTTACTTTGAAAACAGACCTTTTTCTACCTGCAAAACTGAAATTAAATACAATGCAATACAATTTATTATTATATAGCCCAAAATCACGCAAGGAGTCCCGCAATGGGCTTTAACAGGACCTGCCTTTTGACAGCCCCCCAGATTTGACTCTCTAAGAAGACAAGGAATAACTCCCAAAAAAAAACCCTATAGGGAAAAAAATGGAAGAAACCTTGGGAAAGGCAGTTCAGGTAGGTTGGGCATGCAGTGGGTGTCAAAAAAGGGGGTCAATACAATACAATACACAGAACAGAACACAAGTAATCCTCAATACAATATACTGTAATAGTGCAATAGAAATATTACAAGTACAGAGCAGAATTCAGCAGTAGATGATATCACTTAATACAATTTGGATTTGTTCAGAGTCCTGGAGACCTCGGCCATCAAGCTGCCTCCCCCTATTGGCCATTCCACAGCGGAGACAGTTCTGGGCCAGCCAATTCAATGAAAGAACATGAAGAGACACTGTTCTTAATTTCCTGATACCTGCCTTAAAGGGAGTAATATTAGAAGTTCATCCATTCATTCATTAATTTATTTTCATGCCAGCTTTACCCAGTTATAGGATCATGGGACACTAGAGCCTATTTCAACAACATGGGTTGCAAAGCAGGAACAAAACATCAGTGTTAACGAAGACAAAAATGTGAAACATAGATGAGAGCTATGATTTGTTGAAAGTTAATTTTCTCTGTTAAACAAAAGGTTATAAATAATTTTTTTTAGAATTATTGTCCAAACGCTACAACAGAGATACACTTTCTTTTAGTCAAGGTACTTCCACTGCACTCCCCCTTCTTTACTGCTCTGAATCCTTCTCCCTCATGTGTTTGTGAATGGATAAGAGATGCTGCTTGCCAGGTACATTGTGTCAAAGTATGAGAAAAAATAAATGCACAGATGTCTCGTCTTCAGCAGCAATTGTGTGCTATCAGTTTGTCAATCTTTTTCTGATGTTTGTAACTTATTCCTTCAAGTCCATCATAACAGAACTGTCATATTTTGTAATGTGAAACTTTTCCTCTCACTGAATTTAGAAGCATACTGCTCTGTGAAGAACAGTAAGAGACTAGTGCTATAACATTTGAAGGTGCCACCATGCCACATTGCATCTTAAATTGCTTCAACAGATTTTCTCAGAATTTGATAGTGAACACTACAGTAAAGGAATAAACACCTAAAAGTACACTAAAAGTGAGGTTTGCTTTCATGACATTATAGTTGATACCATTGCCACCAAACCCCATAGAAACGAAAGTCAGAATTGTACTTTTTAAAGAATATGATAAATTATTTATTGTCTACCCTGTGTCATATAAATGAACATCCACTTAATGACTATAAACTTGTGAGGCTAACATTTTGTATTCTTGTGTAAAATTAAGACTAGTCACAAAAATCTTTAACAATGTACTGTAATTTTTGCAGATGTTCAAGTTTACTGTCATGTACAAAGTACAATGAAATTCTTACTTGCTTGCACTCTTTGGAATACATACATAAAAGTATAAATAGCATGCAATACATATAGCTGGAAATCCACAAAGGGAGAAAATGAATCACATACTTTAAAATAGTTTTTTATTCCTAAGCTTTCACTCGTTTCAGGAATCATCACTGGTGTAAAATGGTTAGACTTGTAGGAATCCAAGGCAATTTATAGCAAACTAGCAGGAGTACCCGGCGTTGCCCGGGAATCTATAGCCGGTGAATTTCCTAAATGAAAGAAACAGAACGTAGAAATAGAACAAACAGTTTTCTGATTGACATTTTATTATAACAGGTAATATAAGTGGTCATTCCAGAGCCTTTGGATAAACTATATTTTTTATTTTGCCTTGTGGTGCGAAAATGAACACATTCTGAGAATTGCCCACTGTAGAACATGCTACGTAGAGTTGTCCATGTGAAAAGCATGGATTTTCCAAATTGATGCGTTTAACTTGCAGTGATTGCCCTTGAGCCTTATTAATTGACATAGCAAAAGCCAAACGAACATGAAATTGTAGACATTTGAAATTAAAGGGTAAATCATTCGGAATCAGCGGAATTCTTGCACCACAAATACGTAAAGGCAGTCACGCGCACTGGGTTGTTCACGTTTTACATCCATACGGCAGTTCCCCTTCACCTGATGAAAGCAGTCGGCCTTCTCATACTTGGACACTTCTGCCATCTGTTGGCTATTTAAAGAAACATTGGTAAAGAGCGATGCTCAGGGACCAAACGTGCCGCTAGATGGCACCACCGTTAACGTCTGTTGCAACGTGCGGCCATCTTGTCAATGATAAGTACGGGGATGTGTGCCGAACATTGTGTCAGTGAAAAGGTGCCTTGCGCTTCATCACGAACATTTTTCCCAACCAAACATACCCCATGACCTCCTCCTGGTCACAAAGGAGCCCCATCCCCAGTTTGGTGGCAATCGGACGCCCGGTGCAGATTTGTATGGCGGACAAACAAACATACATACACACATACATCAACTCTAGTTTATATATTACATAAGGAGGGGAATTTAAGATATGTGATTCATTTCCTCCCTTTGTGGATTTCCAGCTACAAATATTTCAGACCTTCGCTTCCATATATATATGGAAATCACACATGTGTGCACTGGGGACAGATCGGGGGTTGGCGCTCTCACTTGATCCTCTCTCCTCTTGTTCCTCTGCATTTCAGCCAAAGGCCCTGCCTCTCAGTGACATCACCACTGGTCCACCCACTGTTGACATCACTTCCGGCAAACCCCGATGATAATTTCCTGTACCCAGAATCCAACTTCCTGCCACATCAGTTTCTGTTCTGGCCACCCTAACTCCACCTCTTCCTCCTATATACCATTATAGAGCAAATTCAACCTGTTAGTCAGTTCAGTTGTGAACTCTACTTATGTAAAGACATGTTTCTTTTCTTTTGCTGATTTTTCAGTATATGTGGTTAGCTATTCCCAAACCTTTTTCTGTCTGTTGCCTATATATATGTCATGTATCGGAGGATCACCTTCTGGGCCCATCAGAGGTATGTAATATGTGATAAAAGGGGGTGCTGTTGGTAACATTATCACCTTCTTCCTCCTCAGCAACAAGAAAATGCTCAGTGAGCGCAACTTGCCTCGCCCTTTCTGGGCAGAGTCCTAAAAAGGCAGGCATTCCCATGAGTAGACATCTCACTTTGGTTCAAGTCAGACCAGAAAATATATATATATAAATATATGTATGTATACACACCCGGTGCTTCTAAATTACAATATTTCTTACAATAGCTGTTATTATGGCTGGCTGTTCACTAGCTAGACTGTAACTACTATTATGGAAGAAGTAAGAAAAGCAATTGTGGATAGCTTTATTTTCTGTATAATGTTTGCCTTTTAAAAGCAGCAAGTGTTGTAAAAGGGAATAAAAGGAAACTGAGATGCTATTCCACGCCACCTTCACCATCCTATTCAGGACTCTATGATTTTGAGCCAAGCATATAGCGTACCAGGAAACTGTATGACACTAGTATATGGAATAGTGACTTTGGCATAAAATTCTGGTGGAGCCATACCACAATTTTCTTTCATGTGTGTAAATGTCTCTAACATTTACATTAAATTGCCCAACTAATGATGTCTGTCCCAGTTTTGCTAATAACTAGTGAGACAAGGTAATGCATAGTATGCGTCACAACAAAAAATCAACAATACAGTGCTGGTGCCTGGTCTATCTTGATTGACACCAAATCTTTGTGATACTCTCTTACGCTATCATTATCTGAAAAATACAGCAATGCAAATTTAATCGTTCATAGTCACTTGTTGTCAAGAAAATATATTGACTTTGAACTGCTTAAATTGCCTAAACTGAAACAGCAACACTTCAAATTTAGAATCAAATGGCTTTGAGGTGAAAAGAACAAGCCACAATAAAATGAAAAAATCTTACTAAATCACTGTTATTTCTGTACCAGAACTCAGAAACTTTACAAAACATGGGCTTCATACTCCATACTTCTTTTCCATGTAGTGAATGGAGCATGCATAAGGCTTCCTTGGTGACTTTATCAAATTTAGTGCCAGCTGGCAATCCTCCACAGCAGTGAGTGAAGATCACAAAGTCATTTTGCCCCATCAACATAATGTCTTGTGGTTGATGCATCTTTAATGTTTTCAATTTACTGTGTCAACATTTAAGGAAGCAAATAGTGCTGGAAATTTTTTTACCTCTTTGTTGGCTTACACTGCAGAAATTTGACTGGAAAAAGCTCAAACAGAAAGTGCATTTAAAAAAAATTAAATAAGTTAAATTAGTGAGTGAAACCTACTACTTATTTTGCCCAACATCTGGTGTGGCTGTGCCCCAGTGGTCCTTAATAGGGAAACACCACTGGTTATGAGTACTATGAATTGATTAGATATACAGTGTACACGTGAACATTTAACACAGGGAAAATACATCATGTTTCTACATGTAAAAAATGTATAAATAATACAAGCTAAAAATACATGATAGGTTAACATATTATATCTAGCAACAGAATAAAGGATATGAACACACAAGATATTTTTCAGGTTTTCTTTTTTTCCCATGTCCTGGCACAGGGTTAAATTTCCACTCTGTGGTAGAGTTGCTCTCTATCTGTTTAGGTGGAACTTCACCCCATTTATAACAAAAATTTTCTCAATTATATTTTTTGGAATTTCCTTACTGCACTTTTAAATTTGCACAGACACTAGCCACAAACAAATAAAGGAGATGCTCATTTTCATTTCTGTGGTGGTCATACATGGACCTCCATTAAACATCACATTGTAATTTAGGCTTTTTTTGAACCACTCAAATTTACTTTAGTTGCTTCCAAATCTATTGACCTAATGGCAGAAACAAAAATAAATTATCTGGTAGAACAGAGTTCTGAGTCACATCGATTTTAGCAACACATGGTAGTCAAAAACAAATGTAACAGCTTCTAGTGCTTTAAAATGGAGCAGTCCTTATTTTGGCTTGAAGGGAAAGCTAAACAGAATCTCGAAAGACTTAGCAGAGACATTCCATGCTTATTTTAGAACAACATTAATGATTAATGATTGTGCCATCATCATTAGCCACACAGTAACAGCGCAAGAGAATAGCACCCCATTGATGTATGCCATTGCAAAGGAGTTGGATGTGGTCGCTGGGACTTTCTCAAAGGAAAGGCTATGTAATGGCACTGACTCTGGAATCGACCAGGGATGATAACAATATTAAATCTGCAGCAGTGTGAGCTGGCATTCCATCTTTCAAAGGTACAGTTTTAGTTCCAGTCACAGGAGAGCTTACAAAAAAGGACAAGCCTGCTACAGTCACATAATCACCATGTTAGTATTGATAAAGAAAGTAGTCCTTCTAGCAATAGTGAGCTACCTAAAAGAGCAATTACATTTCCTGGTAGAACACAGCTCTGAGTCACAGCAATTTTAACAGCAAATGGTAGTCAGAAACAAACGTAACAGCTTCTTGTGCTATAAAATCAAGCAGGCCTTATTTTTGCTTGAAGAAGAAGCTAAACAGCATCATGAAAGGCTTAGCAGAGACCATGCTTATTTTAGAACAATATTATTGATTTTTTGCCTAATTCTAAAAAATTCCTAAGTCATTCCTCTCAAGGAGAATTCAATTTTTTCCTGTTTAAAATGAGATGTGGGTTAGATATTCTTTAAATTGAGCAAAATGAACCTTTGTGCAAGCAATGTACTTAATGTTTACGACAAATTTTTCATTACATAATGTTTTCCTATATGATGTTACTCCATATATTGCTGCTAGTGGAATGAGATTTATATCTGAGGCTATCTAAAACATTTGCAAAAATTTTAGCCCAAAATGATCTAAGTGTAGGTCGTTCTTAAAACTTGACCACAGCTGTGGAGTCTTTTAATGCTCTGTAGTGGTGTTGACTAAGGACGTCATCAGCATTGAGTCAGTAACAGTATGAGCTGGCATTCCATTGTTCAAATGAGCAGCTTCAGTGCCAGCCACAAGACAGCCTTTAAAAAGGGCAAGCCTGCCATAGTCACATGGTTACCATTCTAGTGTATCTAAAGTGATCAGTCCTTTTAAGGATAACAAGCATCCTAAAATAGCAATGAAATTACCAAAAATCCATTGGGTCAACACTGGCAAGCACTGCAATGCAGTGGGATAAGTAGAAGACCTATGGGCTAATGCAGCAAAGCACCAAGTGCCATAGAGACCCAAAAACAGACATGTTGGGCTTTTCTGAGTTGTTCTTGGAGAAACTGAATTTCTGATATCTGGAACACAGGTTACAGCATCAGTTCAGGGAGGAAGATTGCAAGGAGACTGCTGTCTCTGCAGTTCCAAACAAGGAGGTTCACCTGCCAACATATACTGGTGAGATCACCACCCAGAAGTATAGTATCAAACGTCCCTTCTGCATCACATAACAACGAAGCAGCCAACATCCATGCTGCATTAATTGACAGCACAGCACTCAACACATTTGTCTTTTCCTTTTTTTAGCATAATAACCTTACCTGATATATGACATAACCCCATGAAATATTGCATATTGGCCTCCTTCCATCTCTAGGCCAATGTTTCATGGGTTGTGGACATATTTGTGATGGATCACCACATGATTGCATTATAAAATGAGCTGAGTTAGTCCAAGTGTGTATGATGAGAGCGCAACAGAGTGCCCTCCATTTTGCAGTAGAATGCAAAGCAAAGCTGTTGACACATCACAGAGAGCTTTAGTTTCAACGGTACAATAACATGATAAATATTCCCCATGACATGACAAACCCCTCTCACAACCTATGAAATAATGTTTAATGCTAACTAAATGCAGTTACTGTGACCATGAACAACTGGTCAATGCCCCTTCATGTGCATGTCGTCACAGCACGCACTGAATCCAAATATATAACAGTGATACTTTAAGTTTATCATGCCTTCAGATAACATTATTTTAAATTGATTCAATAAATTTAAAACCTTCGACAATGAAGAACTGTTAAAACACCACAAAATATCATAAGGGTGGACTTCAGAAGGTCTAGATCCCAGCACGCCCCCTTTACATCAAGGTCTTTGATCTGCAGACAGCCACAAACATTAACTTCCTTAGTTTAGACCTGACAAAGGTTCACTTGGACTCTAAATACTTCCTCTGTGGTCAAGAAGGCACAGCAGTGTCTCTACTTTCCATGGCAGCTAAAGAAGGCCAGACCGCCTGTTCTTTAAACGCAACTTTAAAACCTTTTATAGAGCCACCTTAGAGAGTGTCCTGACTAGCTGCATCATTGTGTTGTATGGGAATTGTAATGTGTCAGATTGTAAGATCCTCCTGCAAATTATATGCTCTGTAGAGAAAATCATTGGGTCACAAAGCCTCCAACATTATGAATGAGAAAAAACTCTTCAGTCTTTTGCTGTCTGGTAGACGGTGCCAAATCAGTTCTACCAAACTATTTGATAGTTCTTTTCATCAGACTGTTAGACAATTGAACAACCTTCTTCCTCCAAATTAAAATCTGACTTAAATCAGTGCACAGTCTCTTATTCCTGCTGCTGTCTTCTGATAAAAATTACCTATTGTTTGTGACTGTTTAGACATCTTGTGTTACAAAACTTCATGTTTGCTCTCAAGAACTGCTGCCATCCGTCTCTTTCCTTATGTCCAACATTCTTGTCTATTTGTATGGTCGTTGAATTATTATATTAACTGTACTGTGTTCTTTAATTGCTTAATTGCACATAATTATAGATTTATTCTTATGCATAATCCTCCTTGTATTTAGCCCTCCTACAGTATTTATAAGGAGCTTATTTTATGTTGCACCATGGCCTAGGGGAATGGAATTTCGTACCACTATGCTGCCCATATACAGATGATATGACAATAAAGTCCACTTGAACTTGAAATTGAACAGACTGTAGTGCAAAGTGTTTGGCATTTAGCACAACATCAGTCAGTTTTATCTAACATTTCAGACTAAACATTTTTATTCAGTTTGTTGAATTGTTAAATGAAAATTGGATTGTTGAACTGTTTGCAAACTGATTTAGAAAAAAATGTTTTGTTAATGAGAGAACTCATTTAAGAATCATTAGATTTAAACATTCAAGGTTTTATTTATTGTCTCATGTGCACACTCAAGGGTATATAGCAGGGGTATTTTTTTTCTTTAACCAAATTTTTTAATTAGAACCAATTTATTTCCTATTAAATCAATAAGTTTGTTACAGTAGTTAAGTATTTTTTGGGAGTATCTGTACTTTACTCGAGTTTTTATATTTCTGTCAACTTTCACTTTTCCTCCACTACATTTTCCAAATAAAAAGTATACTTTTACTTCAATACATTTTCTTTAAGCATCTTTGCGACAAAAAAAAAAAAATTATTGTCACACATGTGCTCATGGGAGGCAGCTAAAGGGCTTAAGTAAGGGCAGTTCCGAGTCATACCAGGATGTGACAGAGTGCACTGACTCTTTTTCTCCCCTTCCTGCAGACCATTCACGGGAGATTCCACCTGGTTCTCTTGACGTCACTTCCGGGTGCGAGCCTATGAAAGAAGACCTTGCCGGCTCCGGCCCCTGTGATGTCATGTCCAGGCTTGAGCCTATGGTTGAAGACCCTCATGAGCCCGACCCCTTTGACCTCACTTTGTTTCTATACAGTAGAGTTTGTAACTATATATATATATATATATATATATATACAGTATATATATATATATATATATATATATTTATATATATATATATATATATATATATAGTTGGAATACAGATTGCAAGCAAGCAGCAAATCAGATGTCCTAGTTTTCAAGCATGTTGGTTAATCACGTTAGGTGCAAACAAGCGCCCTCAAAAGCTGCAGTAAAATTTTGTTTTCCAGTCAATCCCAGGCATGTCCGATGCGAGTGAACATCACAGTAGAATTCTCCCTGATGACAACACCTTCATTATGGAAGCAAAAATTGTGATGGCACCTGCAACTTTGGCGACAAATGACACTGGTGATGATAAGGATGTAAATCCTGGCCATATTTACAAGAAATGTTTTCTTTTTTTTTTTTTTTAATATTTTTATTAAAATATTTTAATTTTCATTGTAATCATTCCATACAAACAGGTCAATTTATAACCCAACAAATTTGAAGACAAATCAAACCCCACCCCTGAGAAGGAGAGCTTAGCTAAAGGAAAATTGCTTTAAGCTTTTTAATAAGGCAACATTAGACAAAAGAAGGGGAGAAGTAAATATCTATATAAATAAGAGATGGAGAAGGGAGTTAAATGCAATAATAGTTAATTCTCTTATTCTAAAATAATATTGATTAAATCCTGCCAAGTTTTGAAAAAATTTTGTACAGATCCTCTAACTGAAAATTTGATTTTTTCCAATTTCAAATAATATAAAACATCAGTTTCCCACTGACTTATAAGAGGAGAATTAGGATTCTTCCAATTTAACAAAATAAGTCTGCGTGCCAAGAGTGTAGTGAATGCAATCACCGTTTGCTTGTCCTTCTCCAATTCAAGTCCATCTGGAAGAACACCGAACACAGCTGTTAATGGGTTAGGAGGGATTGTGATACTAAGGCTGTCTGAGAGGCACTTAAAAATTTTTGTCCAAAATGATGTTAGTTTGGTGCAGGCCCAGAACATGTGACCCAGTGAGGCAGGAGCTTGGTTGCAGCGCTCGCAGGTTGGATCCTGGCCTGGAAACATTTTGGACAGTTTTAAGCGAGACAGATGAGCTCGATATATAATTTTTAGTTGAATAATTCTATGCTTTGCGCATATAGAACTCAAGTGAATTCTCTGCTTTGCTACCTTCCACTCCTTTTCTGATATATTGATTAAGAGATCTTCTTCCCAATGTCCTCTTGGATCTTTGAAAGGTAGGGACTCTAATAAGATTTTATATATTGCGGAAATAGTGTTTGTTTCCTCGGAATTGAGCAGTATTTTTTCCAGCATTGTGGAGGGTGCAAGGTGGGGGAAATCGGCCAATTTCTGTTTAACAAAATTTCTAATTTGAAGATAGTAAAAGAAATGTGTAGCTGGGAGGTTAAATTTTGAACGTAATTGTTCAAAAGATGTAAATATGTTGTCTATATAAAGATCTCTGAGCATTTTAATCCCAAAACTTTTCCAGGTATTAAAAACTGGATATACTTGCGAAGGTTGAAAGAGGTGGTTCCCTTGCAGAGGTGCCACTGATAAAAGATTTTCCATCTTAAAATGCTTCCTAATTTGGTTCCATATTCTGAGTGAGTAAAGCACAATTGGGTTATTAGTATATTTGCGATAACTTTCATTTATTGGAGAGCAGAGCAGGGAATATAAAGAAGTACTACAGGATTTTACTTCTATTGCAGACCAAGCCTGTGTATGTGCATTTATTTGTGTCCAGGTTTTTATGGCTTGTATGTTTGCTGCCCAGTAATAAAACTGAAAATTAGGTAAAGCCATGCCACCTTCTGCCTGAGGTCTTTGTAGGGTCGCTCTTCGGATACGTGGGTGTTTTGAGTTCCAAATGAATGAGGTTATTATTGAATCTAACTGTTTAAAAAACGATTTATTGATATATATTGAAATGTTTTGAAATAAAAAGAGAAGTTTAGGAAGGATATTCATCTTAACGATGTTAATTCTTCCGGCTAGAGTGAGATGAAGGGTTGACCATCTATGCAAGTCTTGCTTAATTTTTTCCATACAGACGCCAAAATTTTGTTGATAAAGAGCTTTATGTTTACTTGTGATATTTACCCCTAGGTATTTAAACTGATCTGCTATGGTAAAAGGTAGGGTGTCTAATTTATTATTATATGCTTGTGAGTTCACTGGAAAGAGTATACTTTTATTCAGATTAATTCTAAGACCAGATATCTTTTGAAATTCTGTTAGTGCTGTTAAAACAGCAGGGACAGTGTTTTCTGGGTCCGATATATATAAGACCATATCATCTGCATATAAAGAAATTTTCTGTTCCAGTCCTTCTCTGACAATCCCCTTTATCTGATGAGAATTTCGGCAGTGAACCGCCAGTGGTTCAATAGCGATTGCAAACAACAGTGGCGACAAGGGACATCCTTGTCTGGTACCACGTTCTAATTTAAAGTAGTCTGAGCAAATTTTATTAATACAAACTGAAGCTTCTGGACTGGTATACAGTAGTTTAATCCAAGCACAAATATTCGGGCCAAACCCAAATTTCTCCAATGCAGTGAAAAGGTAATTCCATTCGATCATGTCAAATGCCTTTTCTGCGTCTAATGATAGTAATATCTCTGGGGTGTTTGATTTTGCTGGTGAATATATAACATTAAACAAGCGTCGGAGATTTGAAGATAGATGTCGGCCTTTAATAAATCCAGTTTGATCTTGTGATATTACCGAGGGCAGCACTTTCTCCATCCTTCTAGCTAGGATTTTTGAGAGTATCTTAACATCATTATTCAGGAGTGAAATTGGTCTATATGATGCACATTGTAACAAGTCCTTATTTTGTTTAGGAAAGACGGTGATTAATGATTGTCGAAATGTTTGAGGTAGTATTTGATGGTCTTTAGCTTCTGTAAATGTTACCAATAAGAGTGGAGCTAGCTGAGTGGAGAATTTCTTATAAAACTCTACGGGGTAACCATCAGGGCCTGATGATTTCCCGCTTTGTAGTGACTTTATAGCGTCTAGTAATTCTGTTAGCGTTAGAGGTTTATCTAGTTCCTCAGCACTTAAAGCATCTATTTGTGGTATTTGTGAATTATCCAGAAATGCATTAGATTGCGTGTTGTCTTCTTTGGGCTCAGTGGAATATAAAGACTTATAGTAATCTCTAAATGTGTGCATTATTTTATTATGGTTGATGATTTCTTCTCCATTCTTGTTGGTGATTACTGGTATTGCATTGTGAACTTCTTGTTTATGAATTTGTTGAGCTAAAAGCTTATTAGCTTTTTCTCCGTGTTCATAGTAATGCTGTCTAGACTTATAAATAAGTTGTTCAGTTTCTTTAGTTGTTAAGATGTTAAGTTCTGTATGCAGGGCCTGCCTTTTCCTGTGAAGAGCTTCACTTGGACGCCTGGCTTGTTCTTCATCTATTCTAGTAATTTCATTTCTTAGCTCTGACACTTTCTTGGTTTCTAATTTATTTCTATGGGAAAGATATGAAATAATCTGGCCTCTTAGGAAGGCCTTTAGAGTTTCCCAGAGTGTTCCTGCAGAAACCTCTGTAGACGTGTTTGTCTCTAGGAAGAAGCTGATTTGTTTGGATATAAATTCTGTGCAGTTCTCGTCTGCCAATAAAAGAGGGTTAAGACGCCATCTGCGAGGTGATTACGAGGGGCTTATTGATTTTAGCTCCAAGACTAGAGGGGCATGGTCAGAGATAACAATTGTGTCATATTTGCATGATTTAATTGTAGGCAGGAAATTATTATCTATAAAAAAATAATCAATTCTTGAGTAGCTATAATGCACTGGTGAGTAGAACGAATATGTTCTTGAGTTTGGGTTAAGAAACCTCCAGGGGTCTGATAAGTTGTGATCATTTAAAAACTGTGTAATTATCTTTGCAGTATTAGATGTCGTCCCCCCTGTCACGGGAGTCCTATCTAAGAGTGGATTTAAAACACAATTAAAGTCCCCAGCCATTATAATTTTATGAGTGTTCACATTGGGAATGGATGCAAATAGATTTTGCATGAATTCCTTATCATCAACATTGGGTGCATAAACATTTATCAAAATCATTTTACTGTTATATAAGTTGCCCATGACCATCACATATCTCCCTTCAGGGTCCGACACTACCTCTGATGCTACAAATGGAACTGTTCTATGTATGAGAATTCCCACCCCTCTAGTTTTCTTTATAAAGCTAGAATGGAACATTTGGCCAGTCCAGTCTTTTTGTAATCTGAACTGATCCTTGGTTAGTAAGTGGGTCTCCTGTAAAAAATACTATTTTAGCGTTTAAGCCTGTTAGGTGAGAGCATACTTTCTTTCTCTTTAATTCGTGATTCAGGCCTTTAACATTCCAGCTCACAAAGTTAACTGTCCCATCATGGAGACATTGATTCTGAGTTTTTAATGTCATTTTATAGTTTTAATTGGTAATATGGCAGTTTTAATCTTAGTTTCAAGATTCCCCAGGAGTTGTTGCATGTTAGCCTGTTGCTGCATTGATATTTATAATTATAAGGATTATACGAATAGATTAAATATAACCTGCTCTCCTTCTCTCCCCCCTTTATCCCCCCACCCCCCCCATTTTGCCTCCCCACATGAGGCTAGACCCCACTTCGCGATGTTCCAGTCCTCTGACATACGAAGAGACAGAGCACGTCCAAAACAAAACAAACCCCACCCTGCAGCGGCGTTACAGAATTAAAACAGAGATATCTTTTACAGTTAAATCCTTAATACTATCTGCCGAAAATGTTCTCATTAACAATATTTAAGCTTGAAATAATCTTCAGCGCTTTTAAGTTAAGATATTAAGATTAAAAAAAAAAAAAAAAACAACCCTGGGAGTGATTTTAAAAACTAGTCTAGGATAAACCTGGTAATTCATACTGTAATAGTATAATGGTAATTGTATAAATAGTAGAACAAGCATTAAACCAAGGGTATGAAGTTAAACAGTCTACTTTAAGGTATAGTAAAATAAAAAAAAAAAATAAAAAAAAAAGGAATAAAAAAATAAATAAATAAAACGAATCCTACTTTAATCACTTCCACATTTTCACACTCACGTCTATAACTCTATAACTCTGATTAAAACATAAGCATATAACATATAAAGTCCAGCTAAAAACAAAAAAAAAAAAAAAAGAAAAGAAAATAAGATGTATAATTATAATACCAGTCTCTTTAAACATGGATCCAGCGATCAGATCATAGGTCTTTGCCGTGCCTTGATAGAATACGGCTCTTTAATTTTAATTAAGTTTCAAAAAAGTGTCGGAAACAGCTTCTTTAATTCTTTTCCAGCTTCTTCTTTGCTGAAGAAGATATAATGTCCATCTTGAACTTCCACTTTCAGTTTGGCAGGATACAAGAGGCTGTATTTGATATCGGCTTCCCGTAGCATCCTTTTAATGTCATTGTAGGATCTGCGTTTTGCAGCTGTTGATGGTGAGAAGTCGGGAAAAATACGAATAAGATTATTTTCGAATATAATCTCTTGCTTGTGTCTGAGAAGTGCCATCACATCAAGCTTACATCTTAGTCGTTCGAAGCGGACAATAAAAGACCTAGATTTAAAGGCGCTTGGTATCTTTGTGCGATAAGCCGTGGCTATCTCATTGTCGAGTTTAAAGTCATCTCCAATTATTTTAGACAGTAATTCTACTGCAAATTTCACTGGGCTTGAGCTTTCTCGTTTCTCAGGTATACCCTCAATTCTTATATTATTTCTTCTGCACCCATCCTCCAGGGCTGCAAGTCTGTCTCCAAGTTTTTTGTATTCCGAGTTCGCAGCTGTGGCTTTTTCATCGGCGTTAGATGCCATTTGTTCCGCTGTTTCCACTCGAGCCGTGAGTCCCTGCTTAACGTCTTCCAGCTGATCTGAAACGTCATTAATATGATCATCAAGCCTTTTCAGTTTGGAGTTAGTTTCTTCAATGTGTTCCACTAATTTCTCCAACATGCCTTTAAAGTTCACGTCGAAACGTTCAAATAGACGCGTTTCCTTATCTTTGTTATCCTTCTTGAGCTCAGTGGCCACCTTCTTAAGATCATTTGTGTTATCTTTCTTAAGCTCCTTCATGGCCGTAACTATGGCAGTGGACTGTGTAGCGATCATCTCTTTCTGTGTAGCGATCATCTCTTTCAGTTCGGACAGTTCGCTTCTGCTTTCGTGCTCCGCAAGTGAAAATGCAGCTCCTGTTACAGGCTCGCGATGAGTAGATGAGAGCACGTCCTGCAGAGCCCTTTCTAGTCTCGAATGATCCTCAGAAATCGGCGATCCCTCGCGACCTGTATCACTTGCGCCTTCGCTCCCATTTTCACTCTGGACTGGAGACGATACAATGGAGCGGGGTCCCAGGAATTCTGCGCACTCTTCTGCCTGTTCTAGGTCAGTCTCCGTGATGCCATACCTTACACTTGCACTCAGGCCGGAAGTCTGTCCGGACTTCGATGCAGCTTTAAGTTTCTTTTCCGGTTCTTTCTGACTTTTCTTCTTGTTACTCATGCTTGTATATTGTAGTGGAAGTTCCTTGGTCGGGTTAAATACAGGATACCTCTAAATAATATGAAATACGTGGGAAAATAAAGCCGCTGCTAGCGGAGCTCTGCTTCAGACGTCCATCTCCTATAAACGGACGAAACCAAATACCATCCGTCTCTTTCCTTATGTCCAACATTCTTGTCTATTTGTATGGTCGTTGAATTATTACATTAACTGTACTGTGTTCTTTAATTGCTTAATTGCACATAATTATAGATTTATTCTTATGCATAATCCTCCTTGTATTTAGCCCTCCTACAGTATTTATAAGGAGCTTATTTTATGTTGCACCATGGCCTAGGGGAATGGAATTTCGTACCACTATGCTGCCCATATACAGATGATATGACAATAAAGTCCACTTGAACTTGAAATTGAACAGACTGTAGTGCAAAGTGTTTGGCATTTAGCACAACATCAGTCAGTTTTATCTAACATTTCAGACTAAACATTTTTATTCAGTTTGTTGAATTGTTAAATGAAAATTGGATTGTTGAACTGTTCGCAAACTGATTTAGAAAAAAATGTTTTGTTAATGAGAGAACTCATTTAAGAATCATTAGATTTAAACATTCAAGGTTTTATTTATTGTCTCATGTGCACACTCAAGGGTATATAGCAGGGGTATTTTTTTTCTTTAACCAAATTTTTTAATTAGAACCAATTTATTTCCTATTAAATCAATAAGTTTGTTATAGTAGTTAAGTATTTTTTGGGAGTATCTGTACTTTACTCGAGTTTTTATATTTCTGTCAACTTTCACTTTTCCTCCACTACATTTTCCAAATAAAAAGTATACTTTTACTTCAATACATTTTCTTTAAGCATCTTTGCGACAAAAAAAAAAAAATTATTGTCACACGTGCTCATGGGAGGCAGCTAAAGGGCTTAAGTAAGGGCAGTTCCGAGTCATACCAGGATGTGACAGAGTGCACTGACTCTTTTTCTCCCCTTCCTGCAGACCATTCACGGGAGATTCCACCTGGTTCTCTTGACGTCACTTCCGGGTGCGAGCCTATGGAAGAAGACCTTGCCGGCTCCGGCCCCTGTGATGTCATGTCCAGGCTTGAGCCTATGGTTGAAGACCCTCATGAGCCCGACCCCTTTGACCTCACTTTGTTTCTATACAGTAGAGTTTGTAACTATATATATATATATATATATATATATATACAGTATATATATATATATATTTATATATATATATATATATATATAGTTGGAATACAGATTGCAAGCAAGCAGCAAATCAGATGTCCTAGTTTTCAAGCATGTTGGTTAATCACGTTAGGTGCAAACAAGCGCCCTCAAAAGCTGCAGTAAAATTTTGTTTTCCAGTCAATCCCAGGCATGTCCGATGCGAGTGAACATCACAGTAGAATTCTCCCTGATGACAACACCTTCATTATGGAAGCAAAAATTGTGATTGCACCTGCAACTTTGGCGACAAATGACACTGGTGATGATGAGGATGTAAATCCTGGCCATATTTACAAGAAATGTTTTGTTATGCTCACATGAAAGACTCCTCACACCGGATGAAGTGCCTCTTGTGCTTACCCAAAAATACAGAAATATTGGCATTTAAAAACTCCCCATCCAACCTCAAGAAACACGTTAAGGTAATTTAATTTAATTTAGGTATCATAAGCAGCATTATGTCTGTGCAGATATCTAGCTAATGTTGCTGATAACATCTGAATCACAAATATAACATTTACCTCTGAATTCTGCCAGAATTAACTCAACGCAAAACTGTCCATGATCGTGAAACACTCTTGTTACCTGCCAATCGAATATTTCCTGTTTTCCTCAGGTAACTATTATTTACACCAGGGGAGGAAACATTCATGGTTGTGGCAAGTTACAGAAGAGCACTCAAAATCTAGTTAATTAATTTAAAAAAATTAAAATGATTATTATAGTCAGTGGCACAAATTAGGGCTGGCTGATTCACATAATTGACTTATTACAGTGGCAGATTGAGTTAAAGTAAGAGGTAACAGTGTGTTACTGAGTAGCATTTAAATCCTGTAACTGAACTTTTTATGCTTATAAAATGTATTTGTCTCAGTGTTTCAGGGAAAGCATGTACACCATCTTAACAAATATGGAGAGCTGACCTCAACAAAAAGAAAAAGGACTCCTGAGACCCCCTCCACCAGCTAGCAGGGTACATTAGCAAAAATCTGGATTATGTCTCCGAGGGCCATTGACAAAGCTGTTCTGAAGTATGTGGTCCAAGGGCTCCAGTCGTTCTCTGTTACTGAGCAAGAATTGTTTAGACATTTTGTGAAAGAACTGCAACCTAATGCAAAAATGATGTCCTGACCAACACTGCATTCCATCATTGGTCATGCCTCAGAGGAAATGAAGAAGGCAGTAACTAAGGCCATGATGGGAGTAGACCATATTGCTACCACCACCGACTGCTGGTCTGTCAGAAGGTGGAGCTTCACTGGAGTTACGGCCCATTGGATTGACCCTGACAGTCTCAGAAGATGCTCAGCAGCTCTAGCCTGTAAACAACTGAGAGGTTCCCACACATTTGATGTGTTGGCAAGTGCCCTGAATGACATCCATTCTGAGTTCGAACTTCTGGGGAAGATTCTGAGAACAACAACAGATAACGGATCTAACTTCATAAAAGCTTTCCAAATTTATAATGAAGATGAGAACAACAATGCCGTTCAGAAGTGATGGTGATGTATGTCAACAAGGAGAGGTGGAAGAGGATCATAAGGGGGATGAAGAAGTAGAGTTTAGATCACTTTGTAGAGATTTGTTTTCACGTTGATATTTGGTCTGGTGATTCATGCCAAAAAAGTCTGACTAAATCCACTTTGATTGAGTTTTGTAAAACAATAAAACATGAAAAAGTTCAAGGGTTCAACACTTTTAATCGGCACTGTACACAAACATAAGAATACCATCCTGTCCAGTGTGGTGTACACTTTAAAAGAGTCTATATAAAAATGCATTTGTGCAGAGGTTGTAGTGAATTTAAAAGCAAAAATAATGCCCATAGTATAACCAAGTTGTTATTTAAAGGAAGCATTTTGGAAAGGCATTTTGAAGGGTGTTTTGCTTTAAGAGACTGATTTATAAATGTACTGATTAAAATGAAAGATCAACTTTCATTTTTTTCTCCGAGTAACTAATGTAGATTCCCCAGCACAGAGCTTGTGGTTGATCGAGAGTGTCACTTTAAAATAATGTTGGTGACTTTACTGAAAATATTCCTGCAGTTATTTATTTAAAAAATGGCATGGTTCCCATGAGTCAACCTGACTGAACAAAGATTCAAACTAGTGTGTGATAAACAAAAGTTAAAAAGAAAGATAGCTTGCTTTCAGGGAATGATTTCCTGCCAATATATGTTTCTGTAAAACTGTGAATAAACTCATAAGTCACAAGCTTGACCTCAGCCATCTGCTGAGGCAGAACAAAAGACAAAACTGACCCAAATGCTGTCATTAATAATGCCCCATTGTTCTTCTGGAAAACAAAGCTAATTCATCTTTGCAGATACAATTAGGATTTATGAGCAAATCCACCATGTTTGTCTTGCTTATGATTCTATCAAGATTTATACATTTCCTCCCTTATTATCTGGGAATCTGTACCATCAGAATTTAAAAGATGTTTTATTTTATTAAAGTGTTAAGAATCGCAGCTGGCACTACCATATAAATTAGCTGTAGGTTAGCTTGCCCTGAGAAAAGCAGCACAGAAAGTAATGACATACTGTTTGACTTCCTAGGTGGGATATTTTTGCTGTGACAGCTGTACTGGAACCCTTCAAAAGCTATTGAGGGTCAAAGGGGGCATGGTGTAGTACAACATGTGAATAATGCACACCTAGAGTGCAGACAGAATTCTGAGGGATATGCTAGAACGAAAGAACTGTGCAGTGAGACAGAACCAGTCTTTTCTTTTTGACACACTATGAACATAAGAGTCCTATATTGGTCAGAGCAGGTAGTCAAAATCAATAATGCCTGAACTGCCAAAAAACAACAGTCAGTCATAGCTTTAGTCATTTTAGGTTATACCTTTAGGATTTAAAGTTTTTATTTAGTTACATTAACACAAGAAAACCTGAAATTTACTTTTTGGTTCCCATCTCTGCAGAGAACAAAAGCATATGGAGACAATAGGTTAAAAGCTAAAAACACTTTACCCAAACATTCAGAAGCATCCGTACCACTTAAAACAACATTTAAAAATAAAACTGTTCTTCAATAACTGCTTGAACTACACTGAAAGGCTTCCCCTAGGCATTAGTCAGACATGTGCCCTTCTCTTGACCAGTAATGTAACCTTTAGTCTAGAGCCAAAGAATATAAAATTGGTAGAAAACTCTCTACTAAGGAGGAAATATGATCAGAAAATAATAAAGCAGAGGCGATATGAAAGTGTATTTCTTGGTAACTGAATTTTTTGTTTTTGTAAAGCAGTGCATTGTTCATGGTAACATATTTCAGTTGTTTTGCTTCTTTAATTATTTAATTGCTTTTGTGATTATAGAGTTGTCAACTGAAGAAAATTAATTAACCAATTATGTTATTGTTTTTCTAGCAGCTTATCCCTTCTACATTGTTTGAGGACATTTATTTGTTTCTTGTATGCATTGCTGCATGGCGTATTTGAGGAAAGTGACACCTAACATGCAGGTCTTTGGCCTCTTTTGTAAATGCAAGACAGAGTGGGATTGAAGGTAACTTTACTTTTACTTTCTTCTTTAATTACACTTTATTTTCTTGTAGGTTTAAGTTTAAATGGTTATATCTGTCATTTTTGTCCACCAATCTACACTCAGTAACCCATAATGATAAAGTGAAAACATGTTTTCAGAAAGCATTGCAAAATTATTAATGGGCATTGCCCATTCTGCTAAGCTTTAGTGGTACACCAGTCCTATTAAAATAGCAGATTCAGCACACCTCCAGCTGCACAAAACCCCCAACTTAGATTCCCAGGATCTGCCTGGACTTCATCTGAAAATAAACGTGTAAATCAGAGTTGTACTGACATCTCTACAGAGGCCCCTCTGCAGACCTCTTGTGCCAAAAAGCGAGAAATGCACACATGTAAGAGCAAAGATCTAGAATTCAAGAGGTGCCTTCTCTCTTCCTCCTTCTGCAGAAGTCACTCCACTGCTGACATCAATTCTGTTGTCTACGCTCCTGGACCCACTCTTTCCTGATGAATAACTATATAACCTAAGAACCGGCCATCTTGTTCTCAGTTCTGTTTTGAACTCACTTCTAGAAAAATGTGTCCTCAAATTATTGCATGCTGCATTATTGTGCATTGATTTGATTTATAAGGGTTTACCCTGTTGGTGCCCCAACTATTTCACTTTGCTGTATCTCCTTTTTACACAAATCTCTTCATTCCAATGGTATGATATAAGAAATACCTGTATTTTTCTAAAAAAACAACAATATACTAAACTTTATAAGTTAAAATGCCAAAGGTCTCAATCATGAACTGAAAAATAAGAACTGTTATCACATTTTATTTCATTGAAGTCAGATACAGCCTTCTACAGGAGACTGATTACTGGGATGATAAGGAATTAATAGGTGATTTTCTTATTTTAATCTCCAATATAGCAATCACAAATTTATTATTGTATTACAACCTTCTGTAAATTGCTCCTCTAACTAATGCATCACACTGCCTAAAGTTACCTCATCTATTTTACATTTCATCAAGGATCATGAATTAATAGACCTTTGTGGTTACTTGTAAATGTGTGTCATTCATTTTTTCTCCTTATTTTTTTTTTATTAATAACAACTTGCTTCCCTCTGTCAACTCTTGCAGCTATGATGTCATTATTTTACCTTATGCAAAAATCTAAATTGTCAAGTACTACACATTTAACTCACATATTGCAAATAAACCCATTTTACCAGCTGATGCAGAGTTTAGTAAATTTTATTTCCACAATATTAAATCAATACTTTTTGTGTAAATCAATACATGTGAGATATCTGATCTGATTTGGGATACAGTTAAGCATATTTGAAGGAGCAAAAGGCTCACACAAAAGTAAACTGCAAATAAATAAGGAAATGCAATTAATCAAATGATCTTCTTTAACTCTGTGCTGTCCAGTGCAATTTTCTAGGCTGTGGTGTGCTGTGATGGTAACATCACTTCAAGGAAGGCCTACTGAATTTACAAGCTTATTAAAAGTGCAAGCTCAGTTATGGGACATATTCTGGGCACCCTGAAAGTTGTAGCAAAGGAAAGAATTAAAATAAACCCAAGTGTCATTATGAACAATAATGCACATACTTTCAGCTAATGAATTATTCAACAGAAGTGTGTCAAGAAACCCTACTGGGGCTCCTTTATACCAACAGCAGTACACCAACATAATGCCTCACTGTGACTGTCAAGTCTTAAATTTTCTTTCTTTTTAGTTTTCTTCTTTGTTCAGACCAAAGTATGTGTGTATATTTATTTATTTATCTACTTATCTATTTAGATAGCTTTTATAAAAAGCCCAATCTCCCCCTGGGGACAAACAAAGATCTGTCTGTCTGTCTGTCTGCCTGCCTGCCTGCCTGCCTGTCTGTCTATCTATCTATCTATCTATCTATCTATCTATCTATCTATCTATCTATCTATCTATCTATCTATCTATCTATCTATCTATCTATCTATCTATCTATCTATGATCTAATAGGAATGAAAAATCAAAAAAGAGATCTCTTTAATATCTTTTTGGTTTCTCCTAGACAACAATGACATCAGAAAGAAATAAAATGGAGACATGCGTCTCAGATTTTTCTCCTGACAAAAAATAGGTATCTTCTCCTGAGTTTCAGAGGAGATCTCAGAAAAGTCACAAAAGTGGCTCACATTTTCCAGATAGTGTCTTGACATTTTGTTTTGCACTTTGAAAGTGTTTTCATTCATGTTCTGAGTAATATATGGTGAAATGCATGGACAGCTGTTTGTGGTAATACAACACATTACTACAATTACAAAATTGCAGCCCTTGCTTCTGAATAATACTACTAGTTGTTCTAATTTATATGGCTGTGCCCCAAAAAAATCATTGTCATTGATATGCCATGGAAGTCATGGAAGATAAAACATGCAATATGACATAGTGGTCAAGACTTTGAACTTCAGACCCTGAGGTTATGTGTTTCAATTCCACTGCTAAAACCATGTAACTATGAGCAAGTCACTTCACCTGCCTGTGCTCCAATTGGAAATACAAAACAAATGTAACCGACCATATCTCAGATATTGTAAATCACAATGGATAAAGACATCAGTCCAATAAGAAGAAAACAATATAAAGTTCTGAAAGAGATTAAAACCATATTAGAAAGAAATTTCAAAAACTATAACATGCTTTTCAAACCAAATTCTCAGTTCTGACTCCCTTTACCTAAGTTGTATCTCATGTCTCCTTTTTGTCTAAAGCTATTTCTCTAAAGGAATGTTAGGAGAAACATCTGTGACAAAGTTGATTCTTAAGTGAAACATAAATGAGAATCTCTTACAAGTCTCATGAGCTATCAAAGATCAACCTTTGAGCATTAACCTCTTCCTATGGTATTGAAGTAAGAGTAGTGGCTGGCAAAACTGGTCAACCTCTGCACCTGTCCATCACACTTCTCCAATATAACAAACAGACTCATGAATCCTTTGCTGACCTTCATGAACTTGCTAAGGTTGCAGGAACTGAGATTTTGAGAATAAACTGAAATAACATCTGTATTTGCCATTATCTAAACACTTTGAATGTTCTAAAGATATCATTAGCAAATGAATGGAATTCAGATGGAATATTTGTCAGTCCATACGTCAACAGACTTCAGAAGCAGTTTTAAATGTAGTGTTCTGTTAATTTCCATATGGACATATTGATAATCTGTTTTAATGGTGTGTCATTGATTTGATATACAGTCCTAAGCATCTGAGCCTGACATACTGCCAATAACTATTTCATTGTTAGAGGAAAGTTCTGCACTCAACAGTGGGTCGTTATCTTTCAAGAGATATCAGTGTTGACTCTGAGATCAATGACAGAGCAATGACTCTGTGAGCATTATCTTTCTCAGAATCAAAATCAAAATTTAAGTCATTTGTAACTGCTTTAGCATACAAAATCTGCTGCTGCTTGTGTGCCTTTGATTTCAGTGATTTGAATGCATGTAAACACATACAGTATGTCGTGTTCTTCTCACACACTAACACAACACTCTCTCATTCTTTCCTAGGGCACGAAGTGGAAGCGGACGCAAAGAACGACCAATGGGGAGATGACCCGCATCGTCAAAGAACTCCAGGCTCTGGACATCCAAATCCAGAAACTCCTGTCCAGACGGAGGCACCTGAGGGATTTGAAGGCTCGTCTGCTGGAAAAATTCTCCCCGACATCAGAAATCGTCACAGCAAATCGCGGTTTAGTAACATCGACTCCACACTGTGCCGCTCACTTTCAAGGCCAATTGAGTTTCACCCCTGAGCTTCGTCGTAAAAATAATGAATGAAAATAACAATTTCTATCTCAAATAACCATAACGCATATACAATTAGAG
The DNA here is from genome assembly GCF_900747795.2 of Erpetoichthys calabaricus. Taxonomy (NCBI): domain Eukaryota; kingdom Metazoa; phylum Chordata; class Cladistia; order Polypteriformes; family Polypteridae; genus Erpetoichthys; species Erpetoichthys calabaricus. The sequence continues at coordinate 70,774,386 of NC_041395.2, forward strand.
CATTAACCAACAAGACATTTTTCATCAACGATCATATTAGTGATAGGATTAGTGATAGTGATTTTATTGCACTAATTGAAAGGTGGCTTAGCTCTGATGGTGCGACTGTTTTAATCGAATCTGCGCCTCCAAATTACAGCTTTGCTCTTGCGGATCGCCAAGGTAAGAAAGGCGGTGGTTTAGCAAAAATTTACTTGAGCCGGTTGTGTAAAGATGTTGGCTTTGGCAAATTCAAGTCCTTTGAGTATCTTGCCGTTGTTATTCATGGAGTTTCTCAGTTTCTAGTATTATCCGTGTATAGACCTCCTAAATACAATGCGTCTTTCTTTGAGGAATTCTCAGACTTGGTGTCAGTTGTAATTATGAACTATGACACGTTCCTAATAGTCGGTGACTTTAGCTTTCATATCGATAATCAGTGTGACCCGAAAGTAAAAGAATTCGTGAACCTCCTGGACTCTTTTGATTTGAACCAGCACATTAGTCAGCCTACATATAAAGCAGGTAATACGTTAGACTTAGTAATTACCAAAGGACTAAAAGTTGATGTGAAGCAGATCATTGATATTGGCCTATCAGACCATTTTCTGTTACTATTTAATATAGAAATAATGACATTGAAAATATTCACGAGAAGCATATTGTTAAAAAACGCTTCTTTGATTCAAAAGCAGCTTCAAAATTTACAAACATTCTAAGCAACCAGTCCATTTGTAGTGCTTACTACAATAATGAGAATAATGTAAATAGTAAGGTGGAAATTTTAATACTAAGGTGAGAGCTGCTGCTGACATAGTCGCACCTGAAAAGATAGCTAAAAAATCTTCTAGTACTGTTATACCGTGGAAGACCCAAAGACTGTCTGATCTTAAGAGAACATGCCGGAGAGCTGAGTGTAAATGGAGAAAAACTAAACTGACTGTCCATTATGAAATATTGAAGGTTAAAATAACAGAATACAACAACATAGTCCATCTTTAGAGGCGCTGTTATTTTTCTAGAATTATAAATAACAATGCTATTAATCCCAGAGTCTTATTCTCTACAATTGATCATCTGCTAAACCCAGGTCACTCAATGGAATGCCTCCAAAAAACTTCTAGTGAAACTTGTGAGGCTTTTGCTGTATTTTTTAATCAAAAAATTAATGATATTAGAAATAATAAAGTACATCTCCCCAATACTGAACCACTTAAATCCCGGTATTCCATTTTAAACAAATTAAATTCTTTCACCAGGATAGATTTACCTGATTTATATAAAATAATTTCTCAACTGAGACCCTCCACCTGCGTCCGCGACCCAATACCAAGAAGTTTTTTCAAAGAAGTATCAGGTGTACTAATTGATAGTATTCTTGACATAGTAAACTCGTCATTAGATATGGGGGTCTTCTCAGACTGTTTTAAGACTGCTGTAGTTAAACCCCTACTCAAGAAAAATAATCTTGACTCCTCTGCTTTTGAAAATTTTAGACCTATTTCTAACCTGCCTTTCTTAAGTAAAATTCTAGAGAAGGCAGTCATTATGCAGATTTATGATCACCTCAATAAACATGCTATTCTTGATAAGTTTCAGTTGGGTTTCAGAACAAATCACAGTACAGAAACTGTTAAAGTAGTAAATGACTTGTGGGTAAATTGAGACAGAGGCCATTTATCTGTTCTCATCCTCTTAGATCTGAGTGCCGCATTTGATACCATTGATCACAATATTCTTAGAACTCGCCTTAGTCAATGAGTGGGCCTCTCTGGCAAGGTCTTAAATTGGTTTGAGTCCTACCTGGCAGGTAGAAAATTCTTTGTTAGTTGTGGTAATTATACTTCAAAGACTCATGATATTCTATATGATGTTCCACAAGGCTCTATTCTGGGTCCGCTGCTCTTTTCGATTTACATGCTTCTGTTAGGTCAGATTATCTCGGGGCATAACGTGAGCTACCACAGCTATGCCAATAACACACAGCTGTATTTATCAATAGCGCCTGATGACCCCGACTCTCTTGATTCACTGACACAATGTCTTACTTGTGTTTTTGAATGGATGAATAGTAATTTTCTCAAACTAAATAAAGAGAAAACTCAAATTTTAGTGATTGGCAATAATGGACATAATGAGGTTATTAGAAATAAACTTGATGCATTAGGATTAAAAGTCAAGACGGAGGTAATGAATTTAGGGGTAACTATTGACTCTGACCTGAATTTTAAATCACATATTAATCAGATTACTAGGACAGCATTTTTCCACTTAAGAAATATAGCAAAAGTTAGACCCCTTATAACATTGCAAGATGCTGAGAAATTAATCGATGCTTTTGTTTTCAGTCGACTAGATTACTGTAATGCTATCCTCTCAGGACTACCCAAAAAAGACATAAATCAATTGCAACTAGTGCAGAATGCAGCTGCTAGAATCTTGACTAGGAAAAGAAAATCTGATCACATCTCTCCAGTTTTGATGTCACTACATTGGTTACCTGTGTCATTTAGAATTGCCTTTAAAATCCTGCTTATAGTTTAACAAGCCTTAAATAATCTCACTCCATCTTATATTTTGGAATGTCTTACACTTTACACTCAAAATTGTGACCTTAGATCTTCAAATGAGTGTCTGCTTAGAATTCCCAGAGCTAAACTTAAAAGAAGTGGTGAGGCAGCCTTCTTCTGCTATGCACCTAAAATCTGGAATAGCTTGCCAATAGGAATTCGCCAGGCTAATACACTGGAGCACTTTAAAAAAACTGCTGAAAACACATTATTTTAACATGGCTTTCTCATAGCTTCATCTTAGTTTAATCCTGATACTTTGTATATTCAATTATATATCATTATTATTCACGGTATTCATATTCAAAATCCGTACTAACCCCTACTTTCTCTTCTGTTCTTTTTCAGTTTTTCTGGGGTGGCGACCTGCGCCACCACCACCTGATCAAAGCACCGTGATGTTCCTACATTGATGGATTAAAGGCCAGAAGTCCACATGACCATCATCATCAAGTTCTTCCATGAGAACCCTGAATACAATGAGGACTGATTGAGGTCATTTATGTTAGGTAGAATGCCTAGAGGGGGCTGGGCGGTCTCGTGGCCTGGAACCCCTACAGATTTAATTTTTTTTCCAGCCGTCTGGAGTTTTTTTTTTTTTCTGTCCTCCCTGGCCATTGGACCTTACTTTTATTCTGTTAATTAGTGTTCCCTTATTTTAATTCTTATTTATTTTGTCCTTTTCTCTTTCTTCATCATGTAAAACACTTTGAGCTGCATTATTTGTATGAAAATCCATCCATCCATTATCCAACCCGCTATATCCTAACTACAGGGTCACGGGGGTCTGCTGGAGCCAATCCCAGCCAACACAGGGCGCAAGGCAAGAAACAAACCCCAGGCAGGGCGCCAGCCCACCGCAGTTGTAGGAAAATGTGCTATATAAATATATGTTGTTGTTTATCCACTAGAGGACACAGCTAGCGTTGGATTAGTGCAGGTTCCTTAGGCACTAAACACTGAAGTACCCTTATATTCATCTTTAGAACTAGTAAGATATAGATTTCGTATACACATAAAATGTATTTGGCAGCCAATGACTTCAATTTAGTATTGATGAATTTGTTCAAAAATATCTATAGCACAGTCTATTTTTTCATACATGACAGACATTTGTTTCAAAGGCTTTGTATATAATGGTTGAAGATGAAGATTGGTCTATTTTTGAGAGAATGTTTTTTAATCTAGTGATAAATATTTATTTCATGAATAATGAATAAAATGAACTGGAGTCTTGCATCTACACTCAAAGGCTAACTTGATACTTTTGGGACAACACTAAAGAAATGTTATCCTAGTAAAATGCTTAATCTTAGTTTTGGTGATTGTGACAAACATTTAATTAAACATATTTATCAACTTGGCATAACTTAATTAACTTTCACTAATGTTTTTCAATTGAGGGTTTAAATTATTACCAATCAGTGATAAAGACATTGTAATTTATCAGAATATACTGCACAATCCCTTTAAAATAAGTTCAATCATCTTGCATTGTATTCAGCAATGGCTGCCTCTATGTCTATTTATCGAAAGTATTCCCTATAGCCTAAATGTTTTGTATGTCTCATTATCACACTTGCTAAGTGGTTTGCTGTTTTATTTTTGTTTAAATACAAAACAAGTGGCAATGAAGTCAGTTAAGTAGCAACTAATATTGTCCTCTTTATTCCACCTATTCTCTCCATGAATTGAGTGCATTCGTACACAAAGGCAGCTATTTTTAATTAACAAGTCTCAGGGAATTATGCCATTTTTGTGAGCAGCATTAACTGCAGTGCACCTTTTTACAGCTTACAGAAGCTGCCACTGAGCGAGTGATTAGAATGAAATCTCCAAGCAAAATAAGTTAACGAAAAGGCATAAGAGAAGAAGTTCTCAGTCTCAGGACAGATGACCACAATGGCTGTTGTTTTAAATTTCAATCAGTTTATATCATCGGGCAGTTCCTAGTTATTATATTTTTATTTCTACCTATACTTGTACCTTTATATTTTTAACCTTGACTTCTTGTGAATTTCCCATTGGGATTAATAAAGTATCTATCTTTATTAAAAATGTGCAGAAATCTTTACATTTTGCAATCCTAAATGCCTATGAATTTCTTTTTATTAAAGCTGCAGGTTAAGTTAATTTGATTTTAGACTGTTAATGCTACCAATAAGCTGCATTTGTTTTATCAATTGTTACTGGCATCCTGTCCAGAGGATTATTACTGTCTTGCGTCCTACACTTGCAGGGATAGGCTGCAGCCCCCCACATGGTACATTCTCTTCATTCCATAAAACAAACAAAAGAACAAGATTTTAGTGCAAAAAATAAATATGAACAAGACAAAAAAAGAAAATCTCAGAATTGGGAACTGAAGTAGGTCCATGCCAGAAATTTGAAATATGCCATTGTTTTTCTCCACCCTCCAAAAAAAAAATAAAATAAAACAAACATATCAACAACAACAGAACCACACAACAGTTAATGACTCTTTTCCTTACTCTTGCTCAAGATAGTGGTTTCCCCCAAATAACTGTCATACTTGAGTTTTGTCAGTATCTAGACACAATTCAAGTTATTTGCATGTCATTTTTATTTTCTGGAAATCTATTTTGACTAAATTAATTTTTTATGAAGTTTACAGAGCCTAGAGATAAAAGGTATGGGGTTATGAGCAACAGGTGTAGCTGAAACCATGCCATACTGAGTACTTCTAGGGTTGGATGTTGGATCAAAGATCTTTTGCAGGATACTGTACAGGTGAAGGCTCTGGTGGTCACAAGAGCTCAAGTGGCTAGGATAAGGCAAAGTGCCAGGAAGGCTAGGACTTGCTGCCATTTGGGGAAGCTGAAGGCAAAGGCAGGTCCATAAAGCCCAAAGCCAATGGAGGTATGATGTCATCAGGTCTCCTGAAGTGTGCTTGTTCTTGTTATCTGTATTTGAACTAGCACAGTGGAGGCTGGGCAGAAAGCAGCAGTAAATGATATCAGCATCTGTAAGTAAATAACCGCTTTGTAGCAATATATAGTTAAAAAGTAACTGAAACAGTGATTCCTTAGCTTAAAAAAAATGACAGAGCTGACCTGGAAAAGCAATAAAGGGGAAGGCTCAGCAGTGCGTAGGTAAGTGGCCAGCGTTAAGATGCCTGGATCAGGCACAAGGGGCTGTAGGAATAGATGAGATAGCAAGAAATTAACTAGCAGCAGATATTCATTAAGCAAGTTTTATTTATTTATTTTAAATTGAACAGTTCTTAGTGGTCCGGAGGTAGAACAGTTAAGTGGGCGACAATATAAGGGTTCATTAATATGGGGGAATACAAGCAGTGCAAGTGGAGTGTTATGTATTGTATTAAACTATATATTAAAACTATATGTTGCATGATGGCAATAGCAACCAGCAGGTGGCACCAAGCGATTGATGTGTGGTGCACACTAGAGAGATTTTGAAATGCAATAAAGAGGTGAGAGGTCGGATACTCCGCACCATTATGGAAAAAGTCTGTGTCGGTGTGACTTGGTGTGTGCTTGTGAAATTAAGTAGCATGCAACATAATATACATTGGCGAAGAGTGTGTAGTCCGGAACCCTTTCTTATCATCTGCACGTGAACTGCAGGTGTTGGTTGTGTCAACGAGAAGAACCGACCATGCTGTGTAGTAGCTAGCTAGTGAGCTGGTGTTGGCTGTTTAAAGGAGCCTCTTTTCCGCTGCTGAGTCTAACTTGGAGTGCAGGGTGCTGACAACATGGCTGGAGTAATCGGACAGATGGATCCCTTCGAGGACATCGGTGAGCAATGGACGACGTATATTGAACGTTTTGAACATTACATCCTGGCTAATGACATTGTGGCTGCAAACAAATTGCCTGTGTTGTTTAGTGTAATGGGACCTAAAACGTATGGACTACTATGCAGTTTGGTAGCGCCTATGAAGCCAGGGGAGATGGAGTATAACCATGATGTGGAAGTTTTACAAGCCCATTTCGCCCCAAAACCACTCGTGATTGCGGAGAGATACCGGTTCCACAAGCGTAATCAGGGGGAAGGGGAAACGATAGCACAGTACGTAGCGGTGCTGAAAAGACTTTCCGAACATTGTGAGTTTGGTGCATATTTGGAAGACCCACTACGAGAAAGGTTTGTTTGTGGACTAAAGTATGAAACTGTTCAGAAGCGCCTGTTGACTGAGAAAGGTCTCACGTTTCAGAAAGCACACATCCATCCATTTTCCAACCCGCTGAATCCGAACACAGGGTCACGGGGGTCTGCTGGAGCCAATCCCAGCCAACACTGGGCACAAGGCAGGAACCAATCCTGGGCAGGGTGCCAACCCACCGCAGACTTCTAGACACATCCAAAGTATAATTAATGCAAACAGCATGCACCTGACTATAATTTGGAGTGTTACAACAAAGGGCCTTTATAGAAATGAGAGATTTCAGATCTATTTTATTTGTGTTAAAAATGTTATGTTATGTTAAAAAATTAACATAGAGCAGCCTTTCCTTGGTAAACAAATCTTAAACAACTGTTACCCAGAGATTGTGTATTTAAATACTGTAGCTATATCATGCTATCTCATGAGAGGGCAACAGTCACAAAACATAAAAAGGTAAGTGAAATAAGCAAAGTTTATTAAAAAAACATATTAAAATACCAATAATCAATGATTCAAAATGTTTTGTTTTTAAAAATGTAAGAAAATAACATTTCAGTCTAACAAGTGAGTCTAGCAGTGTGATACCAATAAAGCAATAAAGCAAATGACATAGAAAGTCATTTCTACTTACGCTCTGCTTGAAATGACCATTTCTCTCTCTGCTTAGGTGTGCACAAACCTTGAGATGACACACGATGATGTGGATCGGACAGGAGGTGTGGGTGAAACCCAGTGTCATTAGTGCTGACCAACAGCCACACTCTGGTCCCATGCAAGTTGAAGGCATCTCTTGTTGGCACATCTGACAGTTAAGATTAAGGGACATATTTAACATAAAGAGTAGATTAATGGCTTACTTTTCCATGTCAGTTTGCTGACTGCATTGCTGGAAGCTAGAACTTTTTTCATTATTTGAAAATCTGACAGGACCTCAGTATCTGAAGTTCTTGTTTTGTTCATTATATATTTGCTTTTGTTTTTTTCTGTATTTGAGCATGGCTGTCGTTACACTATACATCACAATAATGTAGCTCGGCTGCCTGTGAGCTTTCAGTTTCTCTTTTATAAAGACATTTCTGACAATAGCCAAATTGTGAAGGTTGACTAAATTTACATTGATTCTGGCGCTTTTGAAAGCTTTGACACTTTTTTTAGACCTGGTCTGCTCTAAACTACAACTTTGAAAGCAATCTTTATTCTTCATCTCTTTGATAAATCACTACAGTTTTATCTCATTAGATTTTAAGTAGAGCAGTGAAATGTTGTTGCCTCAAGTTTTTATCTTTCATCCATCTTATTCATGTAAGAAAATGGATTTGACTGACACTTCAGAATGAATAAATCATTATAAAGATTAAGAATTATTAAACACAACACTTATCTACATGTACTCTTACAGCATCTTTATTAAGACAGAGTTAAAACTAAGAACTGAGCTGAAAAATTGATCTTAGAAAAATACCTACAACAAGTCTAATTATTTCAGTCAGTCAAAATGGAAAGCAATAACAACAAAAATCAACATGCAGTATCAGTATGATGCCATTGTACTGTGTAACGCTGAGAGGGCCTGGGCTGTTGGGTAGACTGAATTGTATTTGTCCCCAGGGAGAGATTTGTTTTTTTACAGAAACTAATCAAATAAATAAATAAATATGATGGAAAGTCAAAAAGTAAAAGCAATTTGAAAATTATATGGTAACTTCAATGGATAAGAGGTGATGCAATACAATACATTCGCTGTGGCTTATGAGTAGTTAGAACACGTACAGCACAGCCCCTGACGTTAGTCTTAGTTGAAGCCAAGTTCAAATGAACATGGAGGCTCTGTTGTGGGATTGCACCATTGTTCAACAACGTGCCGTAGTTAGATTTTTTGGGCAGAGGGGGTGAAACCTGCTGAAATTCACTAAAGGATGTTGCCTTGTGCAGATCAGTTAGCTGTATGGGTATTCATCTTGTGCAAAGTTTATGGTACTCAAAGCCGCATGCGCTATTATATCCCAATGTGTAGCACCAGCGGACAACATAATCTGTCGTTTTTTTCTGATGAAGGCATTTGCCATGTCGATATAGGCTTGTGTGTGCGATGTTGACCAGTTTCAGCTTTGTGGGTTACACTTGTTCTTCCAGCTTTAAACTGTTCTACCCATTCAGAACTTTTTGTTCAGTCTTGCTGTTTTCACTTCCAACTTTAACAGGACTAATGGCAGAGTGCTGCATTGTGTGTGTTTGAACTACCTATATGCCATTGTGAACGTGTTATTTTGCATTAGCTTTTTTCCAGCATATTGCTGTTGGTATAAAGGATCCCCAGTAGTGTTCCTTGACAAATGTCTGGCTGAAGGTACTCAGTGTTAGTGTCTCAGAGCGAGGATGTGCAGCAGTGTTCATAATGTTCATAATTGTTTAACTTCTCTCCTCTCTACTATCTACAGGTTTTCCATACTACATCCCCTAATGACAGTAAGCCTGTTCATTTAATTAGCTTGTTGTTTCAGTAGGCCCCTCTTTAAATTATGTTTACCAGCCCAGCACACCACTGCATATTAAAAATCACATAGTTGTAGAAGTTGTGAAGGATATCACTACCCACATTAAAGGAACACAGGCTCATAAGAATAAACAGTCTACTCTGCTCTTTCCTATATACAGTAGTTCCTCTGTGTTATGAGACCAGTCCAACCTGTCATTAATGTGGACTCCAAAGTAGTTGTAGGAGAGTAGCAAATACCATACATTGCATCAATGTTCATATTGCTAACTACACGTCAATATTGCTGCTACTTCTTTGTCTTGTCTTTGCACAATGTCTTGTCTTGTTTGTGTTTTAATTTTAAATTTAAATTCTATTTTTAATTTATTACTTGCACTTCATGTTGTTACACTGTGGACCCTGAGTTTCACAAGTTCATCTATCTGTATACTTGTATATGGTTGAGATGACAATAATGTTCACTTTGACTTTGAGAGGACTACCTCTACATCCACTTCCTGAATAACGACCAGGCACAGAGGTTTTTTGGTGTGGTGAAAGTCATTAACCAGTTCCTTGGTTGTGCTGATGTTAGGTTGTATACAGTTCTTTCTGCACCCAAAAAAATTTACGTTTTTTTCTTATTTTGAAAAGGTTATAAAACAGGAATGATAGCATGGAGGTGTGGTGATTATCAATATACAGGTTAGCACACTATATGAAGATTCAAGCAAGAAGCTGAACTCTGGTTTGTCAAACATCTTTGTCATTCTTCAATTTGTCAAACACCAGCCACCATGCTATTTGATAATGTAAAATGTAATTGTGATGGACGACCGGCTATGGACTCCGGTCGCCACCCTCAGGCCGCTAGGAGGAGCCCTCCGGACAGCATATTTGTGCCCCGAGTTCCAGCAGGGCCTCATGGACTTTGTAGTGTTGTGACACAGCCCTGCTGGATACCTTGGGGGCCGCCAGGAGTCGCTGTAGGGGGGCTAGTGGGCTCTTGCATGCCCTATAACCCGGGAGTGCGTCACAGTCACGTGACTGGAGGAAGCGGCGTGCTCCCGGGATGAAAAGGACTGTTTACCCTGACCCGGAAGGGATAAGGACTTGGGGGTTTGGCCAGGAGGCACTTCCGGGTCAGGGGCTATAAAAGGACTCTGGGTAAGCCCAGACATTTGAGCTGAGCTGGGAGGAAGGGTGGCAAAGTGTCTGGGAGTGTGGAGGATTATTGTTTATTATTGAGTATTGTGGAGAGGAGGGTGCTTTGTGCACTTATTTATATTAATAAATATTATATTTGGACTTTTACCTGGTGTCTGACGTCTAGTCTGAGGGTTCAAGGGGTCACGGAGACCTCAAACTGTCACAGTAATATATGTGCTGAATGAGAACATGGGTAAAATATTCCACTTTCAATAAAATAAAGCCTAGGCAAGCTCTAAGAATATTAAATTCAAAACAAAATAAAAACCTAAATACATTTTCAATATAGTGAATAGTTTAACAAAATAACAATTTAGATGCTAAGCACATTTTTTTTCAAGCTATGAGAAGATGCCCAGAAAGTAATTTAAATGCCTTTTTTTAACCCAGTGGGTATGTTCAGAGTAAAACAGAAATAATGTTACATTAGTTTTTTTAGTGCAAAATGTCTCTAGGTTTCTAGGCTTTGTCCTTAATCCAATTAGTTTGTTGGTGGAATTTTTCATGTTGTCCAAATGTTCACATCAGTCTTCTCCAGGTATTTTGCTTCCTAACATATCCAAAAATATACATTTTAGGATAACTGCTAACTCCAAATTTTCCAGGCATGAGTGAATGTAGATGTTTACATGAATGTGCATTTTCCCATCCTAATTTCTTAAATCTCTTTGAAGTGATGTAAGAAGTGGGCTCAGAAAATGAAATGGATGGATGGATAGATGGATGAAACTATAGTGGCCAGCAGACAAATGCACTTAATCATTGGGACGGGCCAGCCAACTACAGTGTTTACTGCTTGAGACTTAAGCACATACAGACAAAATAGAGCCAACTACCTCAACAACTGCAAAATCAGTAAATCATCCTGTCTCTTTCTCTTCTTTCTAGAGAACACTGTCAGGGAATGTGTAGCCCAGACCACCATGATCACTGGGTTCCGATGTATCTGACAGCAGGAGGTGAACAGGAGAGAGTCAGGAGAGAATGCATGCAATGGAGAGGTCGAAAAAGCCGAAGTTTGGGGCCCAAGAATACATATATTGGAGAAAGGATTGTGAAGACCTGACCATAAGTATGTAGGTGTGGAATGGTGTGTAACCCATCAGTAGCTGTACCTGAGTAGACAAATCAAGGTCAATCATGAATTGTCCCCGTGTCCAGTTGGCTATTTCTTGTTATGCAGACGTATCCTGCAGCCCAGCACAGCAGGAGGTACGAGGATGTTTGCTTAGACACACTAGTGTAAAGCCTAGCCTAAATACTGTATATACATACTGTATAAAAGCTCATAATGCTTCTTCAGCATGGTGTTTCTCAGTGTCTCCCACGCTACAATACTCATTAATGGAACACACTAACTAGAATAAGGTAAGTGGGGCTCATAGGGAATGACAATTGATTATTTTTGATAAGTACACAGGAACATAAGAAATTTGACAATTGAGATTCAGTCCATCACACTCATTTGTTGAGCTAATAGTTAAGCAGTCCTAATATCTCATCTAGATACTTTTTAAAGGCTGTCAAGTTTTCTGCTTCAGCTACTTGTCTTGGTAGTTTGTTTCAGATTTCCTGTACCTCTTAAAAGAAAGATGTGCTTCCTGGCTTCAGTCTTAAACACACTTCCTCCTTAATTTCCACTGGTGTCCTCAAGTATGTGGTTTACCCTCGAGCTGAATGAATTCTGCTGGATCTACTTTATCAATGCCTGGGAGAATTATGAAGACCTGGATTAGGTCCCCACGCAGTCTTCTCTGTTTTAAACTGAATAGGTTTAATTCTCTGAATCTATCACTGTATGCCATGTGTTTAAGTCCTGGGATGCACCTGGTTATTGTCCTCTGCACAGTTTCAAGTGCTGCTATGTCATATTATTAAAGTGGTGACCAGTACTGCACACGAAACTCCAGATGATGTCTTTCTAGTGACATTCATTCATATAGTCTAAACATAATGCCTCATGCTTTCTATTTAAGTTTTTATGATATAACCTAACGTTTCATTTGTCTTTTAATTGCTTCTATACATTACTTAGATGAAGGGAACGTTGCATCAAAGTAGATCCCTAAACCCTTTCCAGATGTTTCTTCCTGTAGGACAGTGTCTCTCATCTTGTATTTCTAAATGATGTTCCTTTTGTCCACATATAGAGTTTTGTACTTTTGTAAATTAAACTGAATTTTACAACTGTTTGTCTAGTTGGGAAGATTGTACTCAAGTTGGATTAAATAGATCAATAATGAATAGTTGGACTGATGAATAGCTATTCGAGTTCCTGATCATTAAGTGCTTTGAATTAAAAAGAGTACCTTAAAATGTCCTAGTAACTACTTCAGAGTGAAAATACTTGGTATGATCATTTTCATCATCATTTGTCCTTAAATTTCGCACCAGTGGTTACATTTATAGAGATGAGTAAGAAGAGAAATTCAATGATCAAACCTACTTGTGATTAAACTTCCATTTTTCTGTTATTGTCATTCATTATAAATTAATGAGCTTCTGCACTGCATTTGTCCTTTCCTTGTTGCTTTTCATTTATTGTGGTGTATGACAACTGGATCAAAGTCAATTCTGATTAAAGCTAAAAGAAATAAAGAAATGAAACTGCAACAGAACAGCCGCAACAGAGGTTAACGTGTATCCAGCAGTACTTAAAGTTAAGGCTTGAGCTTGTGAACCAATCTCTGGTTTATTATGTATCACCATTCAATGGCCATTCCTAATTAGATCAGAAAGGGGATAATAAATGACAAGGATTGTTATGTATTTTTTTATTATATATGGTTGCTGCCTTTTAAATAGAGAAGAGATACACTTAGCATGCATATCTCTGCAGTTTACCCACTCACTGAAAGCACTTCATGTCTCAAGATGAAGTAAGTCATATTTAGTAAAAAGACAGTAAGAATGGTCTCCGCTCAAGATCACTTTGAGTATACAGCAAAGAATATAAAACAGGATAGGGCTGTAATTTACTTATGCTATCAATTTAAAGTTTTTGAGTTTTTTTTTTTTTGCATTTCTCTGAAATGTTTTTCTAAATTTGTAGCAGGTTAGTCATATATATTTATTTAATATGAAACCCGTGCTTTTCAAAGTTATAAATTGAACATTTTAGCTAAGTGTTTATTTCTATAGCACTGCAAATAGTTACATTTATAATAATATAGAGAGATAAAAGCTTTGGTTTCAACTATTAAACATTGTAATAATTACATGTAGCTACTACCTTTATCAATGACACCTTAGAAGTTTTACGGGATATGTTACAATTGCAGTTGGAGCAGAAGCAGGTTAAGGGATTTGCTCGCAGTGAGTCTGACAGAGGTGGTAACAGAACTGGAAGCCTACTGGTTTGGAGTCCAGTGCCCACTACACCATACTACTTGCCAATAACGGCTGCAGTGCCTACAAGATTTATTCATCCATATGGAAATGTTCATATTTTATTGTTATGCAATATTGAACTGCAGTGGATATAATTTGGCTTTTTGGGTGTTGATCAACAGAAAAAGACTCTTTAACATCAAAGTGAAAACAAAGCCCTGCAAAGTGCTCTAAATTAATTATAAAAATAAAACAGAAAAAAATTGATCACATAAGTATTCACTCCCTTTAATGAGACACATTTAAATCATCACTGGTGCAGACATTTCATTTTAAAAGTCATATAATTAGTTAATTGGAGATCTGCCTGAAGTCAAGGGGCTTCGGTTGACTGCAGTATAAATGTATCTATAAATTCCCACCCCAGTCTTTTGGTGAGTCAGTATCACGAACAGCAGAGACCCTCACTGTCTTCAAACGTCGTCTGAAGACACACTTCTTTAAACAGCACTATGGGGACTAAAGTCCCCATACTATTTTTTTTTTCTACCCTTTTCTCAAAAAAAAAATTTTTTTTGTACTAACAACTTACTATTTTCTTCTAGCATGGTTTTCTGTACAACTTGGTCAGCGGTAACTTGTTTAATGACAGTAGATTTAATCCTAGCCTTAAAGACTGAAGAACAGTCGTAGACTACTAAGCACTGTTGTAAGTCGCTCTGGATAAGAGCGTCTGCTAAATGATGTAAATGTAAATGTAAATGTAAACCTACACAATAAACACAAAAGTACACTCCTAGTAACTCAATGAAAAGGTAATTGAAAAGCACAACATAGGGGATGAAGACAAATAATATCCAAGTCACTAAATATCCCTTGGAGTCCAGTTAATAAATCAAAAAAGCCTAGAGCAAGCCATTCACAAAAACTGAGTGATCATGAAAGAAGAAGACAGGTGAGTGAGGCCATCAAGAGACCTACTGTATGAGAAGTCTGAAGGAGTTACAAGCTGCAATGGAGAGATTGCGAAAGTAACATTTGTTGCCCAGGTGCTTTAGCAGTTGTTGCTTTATATGAGAGTAACAAAGAGAAAACCACTATTAAAAAAAACACACCCGCACAGCACTTAATGCACTTAACAGAACACAAAAAGGCTCAGATGTACCTGAGACATCATTTGGTAAAAGGGTTTTTTTTTTTCCTAAAATTAAAAGGGCTACAGTAAACCATGTGATGTGTTTATGTTACAGCACATTTTAAATAACTCTTGACGTAGAGTACCTGTACATTTCTTCTGTGTTAATTCAGTACATGCTTTGGCTTATTTTAGCACCACTTATTAAAATGACACCATTACGTATAATGTATATATAATGTAGAATCGATGCTTTTATTAACAATAACATATCCATTACATTTGAATGAGACCTTATATTATAGTATTTAATGGGGTGACATGATTGCACTTTAGTTAGCACTGCTGTAACACTTGCAGTAACCTTACTTTGATTTCTGGCCCAGGTTGTGTCTGTGTAGATTTTGCACATCTTCTGGTTGTCTGAATGGGTTTTATGGTTTATTTCATTGTACATTTCAAATACAAGTTAACTAACCATTTTGAAAGATGTTCAGTAAACATTTGTCTGTGTGTGTGTGTGACAGCATGACCTGCACTGGACTGTCCCTCACCCATGTCTGGCTCCTGCTCTGTATTCAATAGTATCAAGGCAAGCTTTTGCTCCCTATGATTCTGTACTGGAGAGAGTGGCTTCAGAAAATATGTAAATGAATGGAAAACCGACATCAGAGTAAAGCAAGGAACAGTTTTCAGAGCGTTACAATCTGCAAAAAATATTTTACAATATTCTTGACACCAAGCTTAGTTTGGTACATATAGAAACCTATTTATTCTATTTTTTATACATATCACATGCTTTCTTTTTGGTGTTTAATTAATTTGTAATGTCATTTCAGTGTAAAGTAACTTTCTCATGTTTACACAATGTCAGTAATAGGATTTGAACCTATAACCCCAGGATTTCAAGTCCAAAGCCGTAACCACTAAGCCATACTACTTGCTTCTTGGGGCTATTCTTGCCTAAGCACTGCCTTTTCTGCACAAATGGATGGGTGGCACAAAATTTTTCAAAGAGATGAACTTGTTGCCAGCCATATGATTTGTGACCTGTAATGTCATTGGTCCTGTTTCTATAAAAGATGGAGGTGTACATTAGGAATAACTAAAATAAAGGTTTGTGAAGTGCTGAAACATTAGAAGTCATTGTGTCAGACATTTTTTCAATGCTTCTAAGAAGGAGTCAGAACTGATTACAGAAATTTCCAGAATAGACCATTAATATGCCAGATCTCCTAATGAGATTCTTTATATGAAAGAACAGTCTCTTCAATCAGAATTAAATCTCTTGACAACAAAAAAAAATTGAACAACATACCTATTTTTAAATTGTGACATCATTATTATGAACATGGAGAAGAAGCCTGATAAGATTCTAGCTCAACAAATCCATCAGCAGGAAGTTTACAATGTAATAATAGAAATTACCAACACAACTGAAAATAAAATCAGGGGGCATAAATGGATAACTGACACAGTTAAGGAGTACTACAAGTCCACAGATTCCCCTCAGTATACAGAGGATGAGACACAAGCTAAGGAATATTTTGATAAAATAAAAATACCTCAACTTGATATTGTTAGTGCAAATGAACTTGATAAACCTCTTAACACTTTTAAAATGGCAGGATGCAATAAACTCACTCCATAGTTGGAAAGCTGAATGCCCAGATGACTACCCTATGGAGCTGTATTATAAAGTTAGCTCCATTATAATTAACAATGTTCATAGAAGCTAGAGAAAATAAAATTGTACCCTAAACATTCTCCCAAGCATTAATAACCATTTTTCCAAAGAAAAATAAACACTTACTATAATATGCAACACAAAGACTAATTTTACTCTTGAATAATGATGTTAAGATACTAAAGAAAGTCTTAGCTAGACTGATTGAGAAAGTCCATCCCTTATAAATATCACATGACTAAGTTGGATCTGTTAAAGGGAGACACACAGTCTCAAATGGTCAGCACCTGTTTAATATAATATATTCTCCAACAAATTGACTCACCAGAAGTCTTACCATCTTCAGATACAGGAAAATCCATTGATAAAGTCCAATAGGACTATCAGTTTTCTACACTGTACAGAATCGAGTTTGTCCCCAATATGTCTGCTTGCATTAAATTATTTTATAGTAGCCCAGAAGCCTCCATCTATATTAATGACATGAATTTAAACTACTTTAAATTGGAATGAGATGCTCAACAAGAATGCCCACTATCACCAGTACTTTTTGTGTTACCCACTGAGCCATTGGCTGTTTATCAGTGTTAGAAACTGGAGATAACGGGGATAATAAGAGAAGGATCTCAAGCAGAAAATATCACTACAGGTACACAATATGGTGCTTTGTACTGTATGTCAGCCCCACAATTATCTCTGTCTTTAGTCTAAATGTGTTAGATGAATTTCATAAGATCGATGGGTTAAGATCATGGATTCAAAGTTAATTTGCATAAAACTGTGCTTTTCCAGGAAATTTTCTACACAACATACTAAATTGGATGCCTATTCTTTCATAATATTAAAACAATTTGAATATCTGGGGATAACCATCACAACTAAATATAAAGATCTTTTTCAATATAAATTTGGAAGTATTATGGAAAAAATCAAATAAGATATTAACAGATTCTCATAAGCTACCTCAATTGTGCAGGGAGAATTAATAAGCCAAAATGAACATCCTTCCCAAGCTGTTGTATCTATTCCAGAGTATCCGTCTACACCAACAGATCATTCTTTAAGAAGTTGAACTCAATCATAACAACATCTGGAATTCAAAAGGAGACTCTACAAAGACCTAAAGCAGAAAGTGACATGGCACTACCTAAAGTTCAATTTTACTACTGGGCAGGAAATATATGAATTGTAATGTCTTGGGAATCAGCAGAAACTTATGAATTTACACTGGCTAGGCTAGCGATGGAAAACAAATGATGAATTTCAACCCCACCTTATTTAACTAACTGGATAAGTGACATTCTATATTATCTCAAATTCTCTTTTAGAGGGTATGTCCAGAACTTTTTTAAAACATGGCAAGAATTAATTAATATTATTTTAGAATAAGCACGCAGAGCCTGTGATTGACTTTTGTATGCAATGAGTTGTTCTATTATATTTATGAAGTTGTTTTTTTTGCTCTGTTCTTTTTCTCTCTCTTAGCTGGAGGTGGAATCTTGTTTTGCTTGTTTTTAGTTGTATTTCAGCTTTTACTTGTTTTCTCTGTATAGTTTTTGAAGTACATGGTTATATCTGTTATTTTAGATTGTGTAGCATGCCATTTTAGTGTCCTGCTTTTTAAAAATAAAATAAAAATGTATAAAAAAAAAGATTTTTTTTCTTTGCTTCCAAGCATTTGACGTCAATCTCTCCAGTGACATCTCCTGGCCATTTGTAGTAATATTACACACTCTGACAATACAGTTCAATGACAGTCTGTGAAAAACTAACCCTGAAAGCCACTGACCAATCCTGATGTCATTCTCCAGATCTTGGTATCAAAAAATAACATTACAAAAAAATATAACTAATGATTTACATTAACAGCTGTGTTTGGTGTACTTCCATATGGGCTTAAAGTGGAGAAGGACAAACAAACTGTGATTGCCTTTACTACACTATTGGCACACAAACTTATCTTGCTCAACTGGAAGAATCCTAACTCTCCTCTGATAAGTCAGTGGGTAACTGATGTTATAAACTATTTGAAATTGGAAAAAATCAAATTCTCACTTAGAGGATCTGTGCAGAACTTTTTCAAAACCTGGCAGGATCTAATCAATAACATTTTAGAATAACCATTTAAAGCACTGAGGAAGAACATTCTTTCCCCATTTTTTTCTTCTCCATTTATCTTTATTTACTTATTAATTCATCTATTTACTTATTTTCACTAGCTTTAAGTCTTACTCTGCTGGCCATGCTCTCTTTCTCAGGGGTGGGTGTTGATTTGTTTTCAAACCTATTTTTGTAAAAATTGATCTATTTGTATGGAATGTTGTGTGATTACAATAAAATCAATAAAATTAAAATATATATATATATAACTAATGAAAACTGGCAAAATGCATAATGCGGTAAACAAGAGCTTCGATAATACAAAACAAGAAACCATACTCATTCCATTGACCATGTTCTTTTCATAAATATTCCTTTTTGCTGTCATCAATATTATTAAGGCTCATGTTTTCTAGTGATATCCTTTATTTCTACAGCACATTATTTTGTGGCACAGAACCCATGGTGTTGTATGTATAATGTAATAATGATAATTTCTAAAGTAAACACTTTTTCTCTTGTTGTTTTCTTCAAATTTGAAATACATGTTGAAGCTGTGTTGCAAAATATCTGTGCTTTAAAAGTCCAACACAGAATCAATACATTATGCCCATTCTCCAGAACAACTTTTCTTGTGCTGGGTTTTAAATCTTTTTCACTCTGAGGATGACTAACCTTTTACAGTAAATGATGTGATGTTTATTTAATAAATTTAATTTAAAAAGGAAGCACATTATTAATACAGGAGGAGTCAATGAATGAATTTGGAGGAGGATTCATTATTAATGTATGACTTAATTGTGACAATTTGCAATTGTTGCCATAACTTTTAGAAGTCACTATTTAAAATTACAACATACTGGTCTGGATAATGCTCAAAACAGTCAGGCAGAGAGTTTATTTTATATCTGGGCATAAAAAATTTAGGATGGAAGCCAACTCTACCTCATACCAACCAGGAATGCCGGTATTTTAGTTAACAAAGCTACAGTTAAAAAATTGCATGTCAGGTATCTAACCATGAGTTTAATGAGTGTTGCCTATTTCTCACAAAATTTAATGTATTTGGTCATATTTCCACAATCTCAGCCTTCACTGGTGGTGTCTGCTGTTGCCCAGCAATGGCATGCATGACAAGCTACCTGAGGTTTATCCCTCTTCGAGCTGAGTATTTAAAACAGCCTCATCTCTCATTTTTACCTGTGATGTCTAATTTGGTTTTTATATTTTTTTGTCTCACATTTCTTTTCAAAACTTGGCTTGGTTATTTGACTTTGTGCATTGCCTTGTTTGTAACTGACAATGTCCCTCAGCTGTTTATTATGGTCGACTGATACAATTAATCTCTTTTTCCAGATATGCCAGTCTGAAGCGTGCTCATGGGAAAAGAAGATGAAGACTGGGCATGGCACTCTCTGTCTAGTCATTATGCTGCAGAAATAAGGTATACAGAATTAGACATAGATATTCTTTTTTTTGGAACAACCACATCAAATGACTATCTCCTTTAATATACTTATGTGTAAACATGGAATTATTAAATGCAATGAGTGTTTCAGTATCTATATAAATACTGTTGGGTTTACAAAACCAATTAGTCTGTATGTTTAGTTGGTGTGGCTGGATCTTAGATTTGAATTCATATGCAATTGATTAGCTGAAATGCAAGAATCACTCTGTAGGAATTTGTGAGGTACTGGCCTGTCACCTAAAATTGTAGAGCCCGGAGAGTTGCAAATGATTGAATGGGCTACATGTTTTAGTTGAAAGATGTTTAAACTCTCTACATAGATAGATAGAACTATTTGTCCTACAGGAACACCCCTGTAATGGAAGGATTGGGAGAGATTTCATTTTCAGGGCAATACTTCCCCCTGAACACAAGTGGGCAACCCCCCCCCCCCCCCGGCTCACAATGGACCCCTGGACAGTTTTTGAGCCTTGGGTTGCAATACTTCCACCACATCCAGAAGTGCTGCCGGAAGAAAATTTGGAAGCACCTGGAGTGCTTCTGGGTGCCCTATAAAAGGGGCCCCCTTACTCCATTCAAGGAGCCGGAGTCGGGAGGAGGTGGACAAAGCTTGCTGGGAGAGGAGTGGAGGCAGCAGAGAAAGAGAAAGGAAGAAAGAACTATGTTGTGCTAATTGTGTACTGTGCTGTGCTGTGTAGTGGGGAGCAAAGGGAAACGGGTTCCCCACGGGAATAAACGTGTGTGCTGAACTTGAACTTGTGTCTGCCTGTCTGTGTCAGGTAGGGTGGCTGGTCCACAATACAGTATATAGTCAACTTCAGGGCTCATCTAATCCTAATTCCACCCTGACTCGAGGGTTGATGCTATTGCCTAATGTCTCTTCTTTCCTTTCTTCTGCATACCTCATCACCAGCAACAGGAAATCAAGTGACATCACTTTCAGCTTCCTTTCCCTTCAGCCCTTGCCTTCATCTTAACCGATTCCATGCCCCACATCAACTTAGAAGAGCCCAACAAGCCCATGTGTTACACCTCTGTGGTGATTCCTTGGAATGTTTGGCTTGTAGGTGTTTTGCCAATTATTACAACAATATAGCCCTACAAAGTGCTTGCCAGTGCTGGCCAAATGGATTTCATTGCTCTTTAAGGTAGCTTGTTATCCTTCGAAGGAAAACTCATTTAGCTACTGTACACAAGATTAGATATCATGCAACTCTTTTTAACGGGAGACAGTGAAAATGTTGCAGTTTCAGTGACATGTCAAAAACCATAATAATCATGCTGCATTTTCCAGTGAAATAAACAAACATTAACACTTTTATTCTGTTATTAAATTGTTTTAGAAATAGTCAGATTGCATAATTGCAAATTCAGCACGGCTTTCCCTTTGTTACAAATGTCCACAAAATATTTTTAAACATTATAGTAGGTTTAGTGTTCAAACAATGGATATCTTTAATTTTTCCTAATCTATGCAGTTCATAAAACAAAACAATCTCCAGAACTCAGCTTCTCAAGAATACCAGTTATTTTAGGAATTGTGTCTTTAAGCCAAGAACACCCAAAAATTACTGGTGTAGCTGAACTACCAATCACAAGAAAGAGAAATTTCCAAAATGCAGACAGCACATTTAAACAATGAAAGATGGAAAAATGTATTTAACCATGCCATTACCTGTATGACTACATCAACAGAGTTATTTTTTTAAATCAAATTACAGTCCACTTACACACTATCTTATTTAATAACCCAAATGAAACAAAATTTTCAGAATTAATGATAACTGGCACCCACACTGATTTTATATTAAGGGGCTGACTGCAATTGCTCATTCTACTAACACCTAAACAAGGTGAGCATTCTAGTTTACCTGTAGCTTTGGGAAATTAGCAACCATATGTTCAGATTAGGCACAGTGAAATCAAAAGGCCCATCGGAACATGAGCTTCTTTTACATTAATAATAATATGCTTTTGACAGTTTAATGTTTTCTTTCTTCAATGTGAATACCTAATTTCAAACAAATGCTAATTACATCTTCTGAATTTCCACTGATATTATGTGTGGCTAATTCATCTTTTAAATCTTCTGATAATCCATTAATGAAGAAGGACACAAGAGCTGACTAGCCCAAGCTTACAACTGCATGCAGGTTTTTTAATGTTATAAAATAGTTCCCAATAGCATTTTGGCTGCTGCCAACTAAGTAGATGATTTTTAGTAATATCCCTATGCCCTCTAACACTGAATTCTTTAATAAATTAATCCAGTTTAAAGCAACATGAATGAATATTTGCAAAAAGAGTAGATGCCCATCTCAATGGCTTATCATTTAAAAGAGAAATAATAAATTCTATTTTGTAGTAATCTGTTATGTAAGTGAAGGGTTGTTGATTAATGGTCACCCTGTGCTAGAATCTGAATAATGAAACCTCTTCACTTATTTCGATCACTTGTGTGACTAAACTGAGCAGACAGTGCTGCTAGATCTTCTGCATGTTGTTATGTAACATTAACCATCTGTTGCAATGAAGTAGTTGAGTCATTTAGTTATGAATTTACTTTTGGTCTTTCTTCAGGTTCACATCTCAAGTTTTTATAATTAGCAGAAGAATGGTATAAAGGCCAGGTGTCCCATTTATAAAACTTTGCATGGATTCAAACATGAAAGCATGCATACGCCAAAAAACAGGAAAATGTGTACACCAAAAAAAATCTAATTTATAAAACCTGTGTAATTTACCCAAGATCAAGATCATGCGTGGCATAATAGCATGTCTCCTCTGTGTGTAAGGCACCAGCCTCTGAGCGGATTACCACTGTCACCTGGCACATGTGATGACATGATTGCTTTTACAATGAGTATCATAGGCCAAATGAAACACTGAGAGTTCAGCTAGTTACCTTACCAACAAGCCAACCATCATATACAGTACTGTCAGCAAGTCATCTGCCAACCCTACTGCCTCAAAAAATAAATCATGAGTTGATTCAGGCCACCAAGCCACTACATTTGTTAAGTTCATCTTGACATCATGGACAACTTGTACATTGATAGAACATAACTGTTTATGGTTAACAAAAGCAGCTTTATTTTCACTAGGTGCTCTTACTGCAATATACAATACAATACAATTTATTTTTGTATAGCCCAAAATCACACAAGAAGTGCCGCAATGGGCTTTAACAGGCCCTGCCTCTTGACAGACCCCAGCCTTGACTTTCTAAGGAGACAAGGAAAAACTCTCAAAAAAACCCTTGTAGGGAAAAAATGGTAGAAACCTTGGGAAAGGCAGTTCAAAGAGAGACCCTTTTCCAGGTAGGTTGGGCGTGCAGTGGGTGTCAAAAAGAAGGGGGTCAATACAATACACAGAACAGAACAAATCCTCAATTCAGTACTGTATTAAAATAAAAATTTTACAAGTACGAGCAGAATTTAACAGTACTGTAGATGATATCCCATAATATGATTTGGATTTGTTTAGAGTCCTGGAGACCTCAGACATCAAGCTGCCTCCCCCATTTGGCCATTCCACAGCTGAAACAGCGCTGGGCCAGCCAATCCGATGAAAGGACCCCTGTACCCCACGATTCATGCGATCCTCCATCAGGGATGACTTTACCTTAGGCAGGCAAATCAACTTGGCAGGTGGGCAGTGGCAGCAAGTGCCACATTTGAGTACCGAGAAAAGAAACAGAATAGGTGAGGGTTAGTAACAAATTATAACTATCATGTTACTTATGTTTTAGTGCTAATGACTAATAACAGAGATGCAGTCTGTACAGTTAATCAGCAGCTCTAGTCAGGATATGCTAAACTGAAGTAGTGAGTCTTCAGCCGGGATTTAAAAGCTGAGACTGATGGGGCATCTCTTATAGTAGCAGGCAGACCATTCCACATTTTAGGGGCCCTGTAACTAAAAGCTCGACCTCCCACTGTTATTTTATTAATCTTTGGAATCATAAGCAGACCGGCATCCTGAGATCTTAATGTGCGCTCTGGTTTGTAAGTCATGATAAGTTCAGACAAGTAAGCCGGACCTTAGCCATTTAATGCTTTATATGTTAAAAAGAGGATTTTGAAATGTGCCCTAAACTTAACCGGGAGCCAGTGTAAGGATTTAAGAACTGGAGTTATGTGTTCGTACTTTCTTGTTCTTGTAATAATTCTTGCAGCAGCATTTTGGATTAACTGGAGGCTGTATAAAGAACAGTTTGAGCATCCAGTGAACACCGCATTGCAGTAGTCAATCCTACTAGAAATAAATGCATGAATTAATTTCTCAGAAAATTCCCTGTTTATTTAGAAAGCGCCTTAATTTCATTTTTAAAACATCTTTAAGATGGAAGAAACATGATTTGGACAACTTTGTAATATGCGCTTTAAATGACATGCGAGAGTCACAGATAACTCCTAGATTGCGGGCTGATTCAGTAAAATTAATGGTGATTCCAACTGAGTTAAATGATGACAACATATTGTTGTGATCAGCATCATTCACACCTAACAATTAACATCTCTGTTTTATCTGTGTTTAAAGACAAGTAGTTCTCATCCATCCAGTCCTTTAATTCGTTAACACAACCAATTAAAGACAACATCGGAGAAGCTTCATTTGATCTAAATGAAAGGTATAACTGGGTGTCATCTGCATACGAGTGAAAATTAACATTATGTTTCCTAATCACAGATTCCAGTGGAAGCAAGTAAAGTGAAAACAGTAAAGGTCCCAGTACTGAGCCCTGCGGGACACCATATCTCACTTCTGTATATAATGATGGAGTACTGTCAGCACGTTTCTGTACATATTGGAATCGATTTGATAAATAAGAACTAAACCAAGCGAGCACGGTGCCTGTAAGCCCAACATCATTTTCTAGCCTGTGCAGTAAAATAGAATAGTCAATGGTGTCAAATGCTGCACTTAAGTCT
Source organism: Erpetoichthys calabaricus (assembly GCF_900747795.2). Taxonomy (NCBI): domain Eukaryota; kingdom Metazoa; phylum Chordata; class Cladistia; order Polypteriformes; family Polypteridae; genus Erpetoichthys; species Erpetoichthys calabaricus. The sequence goes on from NC_041395.2 coordinate 70,799,427, forward strand.
AACAACATAATTACAGTGGAGTTTCCTTCATCAGAGGATATCAGAATGTTGTTTACAACCCGCGTTAGTGCCGTTTCTGTACTATGACCAGTGCGGAAACCAGACTGGAATTTCTCAAATAAATTGTAATGCGTAAGGTGTGACTGAAGCTGATTGGCAACTACTTTTTCTAGTATTTTAGAGAGAAAGGGTAAATTTGAAATAGGACTATAATTATTTAGTATGTGTGGGTTTAGGTCTGACTTTTTAAGTAATGGTTTAATGACTGACACTTTTAGGGCATCAGGTACTGTGCCATGAAATAATGAACTATTTATTGATAATGTTTAGAATAGGCACTGCAAGAACATCCATTGCACTTTTTACTAGTTTTGTTGGCACTGGATCTAGGGAACAAGTAGTGGGTTTCATTTTAGAAATTAAAGTTAAGACTTCCTGCTCAGTTAAAGGATTAAAATTACTAAAGTGCTGAATGCAATGTGAGGCAGGGTCTACTAAGCTAGTATGCAGTTTGTACTGTGGTGCTGAGATCTGGGACCTTATATTTTTAACTTTCTCATTGAAGAAGTTCATAAAGTCTGTACTGCTAATATCTGTTGGTATTTTGCACTGTAGATCTGAATTCCCGTTTGTTAGTTTAGCAACTGTTCTAAACAGTAGTCGAGGATTTTTATTATTACTATCGATTATTGTAGAATAGTATTCTGAGCGAGCTTTAAAGAGAGCTTTTTTTATATTTTTTAACACTCTCTGTCCATGCAATTTGAAAGACATGTAGCTTTGTTGTTCTCCATCTGCGCTCCAGTTTTCGACACTCTAATTTAAGAGCTTGAGTTTTTTCATTAAACCAGGGAGAGTTTCTAAGTGCTTTGATCACTTTTGTTTTCAGGGGAGCCACTGCGTCCAGAGCATCTCTCAAGGTCACATTATACTGTGATGTTAGCTGATCTGAATTGTTTTCTACGTTTATATTTGATGTTAACTGATCTAAATGGTTTTCCACATTTACACTCAACTTACTCAAAGTATCTATAAATTTTGAAGCAAAATTACAATCTAGATGTCGCACTGTCTTTGTTTTAACCTGTGAGTGCGTTGGCAAGGGCAGGTCTAAATCACATTTAATTAAGTAGTGATTGGAAATAACTTAATATTTAATGGAGTAATATTTAAATTTTAAATTTCAACTTTGTAAGTTGTAATTAAATCTAATGTGTAGATATGATTATGAGTTGGACCTTTGAAAATCTGACAAAATCCTACTGAATTTAACAAATAAGTAAAACATTTGCTAAAAGTGTCAGTTTCCACATCAATGTGCACATTAAAATCCCCCATCAATACTACGTGATCATAATTTATATCCAAATCAGATAAAAGGTTGCTAAATTCAGTCATGAACAATGAATATGGCCCTGGTGGTCTGTAGAGTAGCACTATAATTGTGTTGGAATCTGTTTTAATATTAAAAATGAATGCCTCAAAGTATTTAAAGTCACCTAAATTTTTAGACATGATTTGCATTTTGTTACAATGAATTATTCCAAGGCCTCCTCCTCGACCAGAATCTCTATACTTATGAAGGAATGAGTGTCCATCTGGTGACACCTCAGCTAGAGGAACAGTATCACATTTACTAAGACAGGTTTCAGTGAGAAGACACAGATCAGATTTTGTACTTAATATAATATCATTTACCAAAACAGCTTTACTGCCAAGAGAGCGAATGTTCAATAAGCAGCATTTAAATATATATATATATATATATATATATATATATATATATATATATATATATGTATATATATATTTTATTTTAATTTGAAGTAAATTTCTATTACAGATGCCCCTGGTGGAGAGTCTGGTTTTATCCCTTGGTCTAATTATACACCTTATTTTTTGGTTAAACTTACTGGATGCCCCACAACAGGGATTATGGGTAACAGCTTCAGCTTCAGATTAGTCGAGCTGGATCTAATCATCCGAGATGAATGCACGCGCCTGCGCTGATTGAAAAGCCCATATATATTGAGTCTAGAAAACATGATCAGCAAGTCTTTGATAGGCTGTAACAAAATGACGAAAGAACAGGTGCATTTTTTTCACACAAGTGGAGCAGGACCTTTTATTCGAAGGACATGAAGAATTTCAAGATTTAATATTCACAATGGGTAACACTGCAAAAGCAGCCCAAACCAGAAAAGGCAGCTGGCAAAAAGTGGCCGACAAATTAAACGCTAAGTAGTGTGCATTGTACTTACTGAATGCAGCGTTTCATTTCCTATGTGTCAGATTAATTATTATTTAATATGTCATAATTCCAGATCAAACTTGTACACAAGGAGAACATGGGAACAGGTTAAAGTGAAGTACAAGAATATACTTCAAACTGGTAAATATTGGTATATAACTATTTAAAGAATTGTTGACATAAATAATCATATATAATATAAAAAACATTAATTTTAAAGCTAATAAAAAGGCAGACAAGCAAAAAACAGGTGGAGGTCCATGCGGTCCAGACCTAACCCCTGCAGAAGAGTTGGCTATCCAGCAAAATGGCCATCGCCCTGTTTCTGAGGGCATTCCAGAGGGAAGCTCCTCCCCAGAACCAGTGGCAGGATGCAGTGGTCACTTCGTTTCAGGTAAAGGATGGTCATTGCATATATTTGTCCTCAATGTGTGCCATAGTTATGTTCCATATAGCCTTCTTTTTTTTATTGGGTCAGATGTCATATCCCTAGAACTTGTGTCTGACCAACGAGATATTGACGAAGGTCAAATATTTGATGAAGACACTATGTCTGATTATTCATCAGGAGGAGAGGTACATTTTCCAAATAATGTTTGATCAAACTCCCCTCTGATCAGTCCCATGTCACCCATTTCACATTTGGAAATCCTGGGTAATGAGAATGTTAGGCTGATTGTGAAATTCTTCATGGAACTGTGGGTGTTTTTGCCTGTGTATTACCTACCTGCAATGGCATGAAACACCTCTTTTATTGTCTGCACATGCAGGTGTCCAGGATACACTATGAAAACCCGAAGGAAATATTTCAGAGCCAAACAGACTTTACAAATTGCCAGGCAAACTGCACTTTTAGATAGATTTTCCGCATCGCCTACAGTATATAAAAAAGTGCCGCTTGCAAAAAACCTCAAAGCAATGCCTACTGTCTGTGTGGTTATAAGAGCCTGACTTCGCCAAGTTTAACTTCAAATATAAGGTGCTAATAAATCTTTGAGGTACAATATTCCCCCTCGGCTAAAGCGGTATCTTTTGAAAAGAATTTCCTCCGGGAGCAATAAAGGATCTTGCCGATCGTGCAAAACCCTCTCTATATGAAATTCTCTTCTTATAATTTGCGTACCGATATCAATCGGTTGCTCATTCATGAACGGTGAAGCCATGACTGAATGAATTCCATGCACGGACACTGATTAAGTGTGTGAGCTAATCCTTGTTTACATAGAACAAACCTGCTCCGAGCAGGTTTGAGGATTTGGATGTGTTGCTATGACAAGACATCCAGCAAGAATTTTGAAAAACCAATAGGAATCAATCCTGGGCAGGGTGCCAACCCACCGCAGGACACACACAAACACACCCACATACTAGGGCCAATTTAGAATCACCAATCCACCTAACCTGCATGTCTTTGGACTATGGGAGGAAACCAGAGCGCCCGGAGGAAACCCACGCAAACACGGGGAGAATATGCAAATTCCACGCAGGGAAGCGAACCCGGGTCTCCTAACTGAGAGGCAGCAGTGCTACCACTGCGCCACCGAGTAATCCACGTACGAAAAATACCCCCCTGCTCCAAGCAGGTTTGAGCATTTGGATGTGCTGCTATGACAACACATCCAGCAAGAGTTTCGAAAAACGGACAGATCCAGGATCATGCCAAATCATCAACAATTACATCAGGCTAATGAGTAATCTACGTACGAAAAATACCCCCCAGATCAATGCACCATGCAGTCCCTACATTGATGGATTGAAAGCCAGAGGTCCACATGACCATCATCATCTTATTCTTCCACATGAACCCTGAATACAATGAGGACTGATTGAGATCATTTATGTTAGGTAGAATGCCTAGTGGAGTCTGGGTGGTCTTGTGGCCTCGGAACCCCTGCAGATTTTGTTTTTTTTTTCTCCAGCCCTTTGGATTTTTTTTTTGTTTTCCCCATCGTCCCTGGCCATCGGACTTTACTTTATACTTTGTTAATTAGTATTGCCAAATTTTTATATATTTACGGTTTTCTTTCTTCATCTTGGGAAAGCACTTTCAGCTACATCATTTGTATGAAAACTTGCTACATAAATAAATATTGTTGTTGTTGTTTTGACATTTTGGCTTAGCACACATACCTTTGCTAAGTTATTAATTTATATTTATTATTTTTTTATTTTGAAATTTAGCTTTGTTTGGGAATTTTTGCCTTATTTTGAAGTCTGTATATTGTATGTTATTTTTGTATTCTTTTGTTGGATTTAAATGAAATTAATTTAATAAATGTATTAAATAACGAATAGTTTTCCTCTTTGAGCCAGATTTGTCAGATCTTCGCTCCCTTTTGGGGTTTTGCCTTTTTTTGTCCTTTTTGAGTTTTTAGACTTCAAGCCTTTTCCACTTCAGAGGCCTTTCACAATTTGGGGGGGGGGGGGGGTTAGTTTCAGCCTGATTTTTTATCATCATTCAAAAAATGCATTAGTAGATAGAGAGTTACTGTATGCTCCTCAATAGACTAATTTTTCTTCTTCAAATGTAGTAGCAAGTGAATCTGACAAAAATTTTGAATTGAAAAAAGTAGAGTGCAGTTTGTAGCAAGTCTTTTCTCAAGCTAAGATGTCAAACTGCAAACCAACCTGAAATAATATGGCCATGTAAAATTATAGGCTGCACATGTTATTATTGATTCCTAAAATGACCCAAATGAAGATCTCACTGACACAACAAAATAAACACAAAGAGAAGTAAGTTCAAATGTTAATAAAAATTAAACAAATGAGACAAATTACTTATTTTAGAAAGAATCTTGCAGTTAAGCTGAGTACAATACATTTATTAGTCAAATATTTACAAATGCAAAGCACATTATATGTCCTCTGACCTTTTTTTAATTAATACTAAGTCGCTAATATCTCACCTCATACCTACTACATTGAGCTAAACAGCAGAAACAGTGCAGCGCCATTCAGCTATCAAAGCTGCAAAGATGGAAGAAGTGTGGAAAATCATGAGATAGAGAGAAGCAGTTAATTACCACTGTGTTTACTTACAGCATACTCCTGTATTGCATTGGAATTCTAAGCCTTGAAAACAGCTGAAATTTAAGTTCCATTGTTCAATTCAAACCTTCCATATACAGTAGAACCCTAAGAAAGTCACTGACTGATACTACAAATGTAAAAAAAAAAATGCCCAATACACAATAATAGTAATAACTAATTCCTTTGAACATTAATGTATAGCGCTTTGAGTACTGAGAAAAGCGCTATATAAATGTACAGTGATCCCTCGCTATATCGCGCTTCGCCTTTCGCGGCTTCACTCTATCGCGGATTTTATATGTAAGCATATTTAAATATATATCGCGGATTTTTTGCTGGTTCGCGGATTTCTGAGGACAATGGGTCTTTTAATTTCTGGTACATGCTTCCTCAGTTGGTTTGCCCAGTTGATTTCATACAAGGGACGCTATTGGCAGATGGCTGAGAAGCTACCCAACTTACTTTTCTCTGTGTCTCTTGCGCTGACTTTCTCTGATCCTGACGTAGGGGGTGTGAGCAAGGGGGCTGTTCACACACCTAGACGATACGGACACTCGTCTAAAAATGCTGAAAGATTATCTTCACGTTGCTACCTTCTGTGTGCAGCTGCTTAGTGAAGCGACATGCTGCACGGTGCTTCACATACTTAAAAAAGCTCAAAGGGCACGTATTGATTTTTCACTCTTTATTTTTATCTGTCTCTCTCTCTCTCTCTCTCTCTCTCCCTGCTCCTGACGGAGGGGGTGTGAGCTGCCGCCTTCAACAGCTTTGTGCCGCGGTGCTTTGCATACTTAAGCCAAACAGCCCTATTGATTTGTTTGCTTTGCTCTCTGTTTCTGACAGCCTCTGCTCCTGACACGCACTCCTTTGAAGAGGAAGATATGTTTGCATTCTTTTAATTGTGAGACAGAACTGTCATCTCTGTCTTGTCATGGAGCACAGTTTAACTTTTGAAAAAGAGACAAATGTTTGTTTGCAGTGTTTGAATAACGTTCCTGTCTCTCTACAACCTCCTGTGTTTCTGCGCAAATCTGTGACCCAAGCATGACAATATAAAAATAACCATATAAACATATGGTTTCTACTTCACGGATTTTCTTATTTCGCGGGTGGCTCTGGAACGCAACCCCCGCGATGGAGGAGGGATTACTGTAATGAATTATTATTATTATTACTGTATACACAAAATAATGAGAAAGATTTAGAAAATTAATAACACAACCATGATATTACGTAAAATAATTCTTCCTGAAAATGCATATGATTTTGTTTTTGTTTACTCCCCTTTGAGTGATACGGTAGGTAAAAAGCATTCTTTACATGTATTTTTCACATTTATGCTAGCAGAAGGAACTAAAACTTTTTAGACTGTAGCCTCCAGCTTTGTATGGAACTTGTGCTTGCGCCCACTTCCCATTCCAAACTCCTGGCTCATTGGCAGGGCCCGTACGAGGTTAAAGAGAGAAAAGTTCTGGTCTACTATTTGGAATAGCAGCCAAACCGCCAAGAATGAGAGGGTATACTGCGTTAACTTGTTAAAGCCATGGAAGGAAAGGGAAGACCTACCGACCCACTCCCTTTTCTCAAAAACATCTGTCCTTAACCTTGGTCCCAATTTGACTCCCCACCAACGACAGGAGCTGGAATCTGTGATCCTGTCTGTCCCAGAATTAGTTAGTGAAACCCCGGGTCGCACCTCGCTCATTCAGCATAACATTGTGACAGACCCTGGGTTGATCATCGGGGAACGCCCCTATCACCCATGCAGAGGTGGAGTTAGAGATCCAGCGTTATGCTAGATCTGGACATCATTGAGGAAAGTCACAGCCCGTGGTCCAGTCCCATTGTCCTTGTTTCTAAGCCCAGTGGGTCATGGAGGTTTTGTAATGACTTCCGACGATTGAATCAATTCTCCAAGTTCGATGCATATCCCATGCCCTGAGTGCACGAGCTCCTTGAGCAGTTGGGAAACGCACGTTACCTGACTACCCATGACTAAGGGATACTGGCAAATTCCCTTAGCGGCATCCACAAAAAAAAAAAAAAACAGCGTTTAGTATCCCTAGCAGACACTGGCAGTACAAGGTCCTCCCATTTGGACTGCACGGGGCACCAGCGAACTTCCAGTGTCTGGTAGATAGAGTGCTAAGGCCCCATCAGTCCCACAGTGCTGCCTACCTCAATGACATTGTCATCTTTTCCGACACCTGGGACGAGCATGTACTGCAGGTTTACTCCGTCCTCCTGAAACTAGCGAAAGCCGGGCTACGGATTAACCCCAAGCAGTGCTTCTTTGGGTTAAACGAAGCCAAATATTTGGGCTACCTGGTAGGAGGCGGGCGGGTTAAGCCACAGTGTTAAAAAATTCAAGCCATTCTGGACTGGCCCCGTCCGATAACCAAGTGGCAAGTACAGGCTTTTTTGGGATTAGCGAGTTACTACCTCTGGTTTTCCGAGACAGCCACACCCTTGATGAGTTTGACAAAGGGCCCCTTTTCATGTGGTGTGGGATGAACTAATAGAACGGGCATTCTGGCCCTTACTACGACACCTATTTTGAAAACACCTGATTTTTCGTTCCCTTTTATTCTCCAGACAGATGCTTCACACACAGGTTTGGGTGCCATGCTGAGCGAAAGCATCGATGGTGTCGAACACCCCATGATGTACCTGAGCTGGAAACTGTTGGACCAGGAGAAAAGCTATGCGGCAGTAGAGCAGGAGGCACTGGCAATTAAGTGGGTGGTGACCCAACTATGGTACTACCTGTTGGGTCGGGAGTTCACCCTCATGACAGACTATGCTGCCCTCCAGTGGATAGCTGTTCATAGGGAGTTGACTCCCCGAGTTACCAGGTGGTTTTTGGACCTGCAGCCATATAGGTTCACGGTCGTTTATCGTCGGGGTGCCATCCAAGTTAATGCTGATGCTCTCTCTCATGTTTACGACCTCTCGGTTTGGGCCGTCCAACTTGATGGGTCGGGCTTCATGTCACGCACGAGTGCTTAGGGAGCAGCTTAAAGACCTAAAGAGCAGCGCGGAATCGTAAGGCAGTGGAAGGTGATGATGCGCTAACCTTTCTTTCTTTATTTCGACAGGAAAGACGGAAAAACGCAGCCATGTATCCACCCGAATACCTTAGCCAGCAGAACAAGCCACTTCTGGGTTCCTTCCTTCCCTCTGGTCCCTCTGTGATGACGTCACCACATCCCATCTACCTCAGCGGTTTCTTTCCCAGCATTCCCGTTCCATTTCCGTCCCCACAGCATTTAAATGTCCGCCATTTTCATCTGAATTTGTCTGTATTGAGTTTTCATGCTTGACCCAAAAGTCTGTAAAAAACAAACCAGCTTACAGTATACGAGGACAGACTCCCCAACTCTTTCAACTTGTTGTTTGTGCTTCTGTTACAACAGAGACATTGGGAATGTAGAAGGGGTTTGGCATATGTTTTAATTCTGTCCGATTTCAGAAATCAAACCCCTATACAGTATGTTTACATCATTAACATCATTCACATATAAAACAATTTCACAAAACTAGATTGAGGTCCTATTCAGCCACTTGAGTCATAAAGACTATATAATTAGTGCCCTGTAGACACACTTAAAACCAACAATGACAACAAAAACAGACCACAGGCCATCTCATAGGACATCTGGTCATTCTAGGATGCAGAGCAGTATTTTCCAGTTTAAATGATGGACTAAAGCAGGGCAGCATGTTCGAATAGGTCCTACACTCCTCCTGGTCACTGAGCCCTACAGTCACAGGACATCTGAATGTTCAGATTCCTTCTGCTTTGAATTGGATTGATGGTATTTCTTTAGCAAGTCATTATGTGCATTCTCCCATGATATTTCAAATCGCGATGTATAAAACCTAAACTTAGCGTAAAGCCATGCACATTTCCATGGTAGCTCATACCCTGTCGTACGCAAGTTCTGCGTTTAGTTTTGCAGACTGGCGGCACACAGTGTCAAAGCAGTGCTACTGTTCCTATGTATTTATGTGAGAGTGAAGGCTGGGGGGCTGTCAAGAGGCAGGGCTTGTTAAAGCCCATTGCGGCACTTCCTGTGTGATTTTGGGCTATACAAAAATAAACTGTATTGTATTGTATTGTATTGTATTGTATTGTATTTAGAAAACCCTTTCTTTTTTAGATCCACATCCATGACGCGGCTTTGTAAATACACTAAAATTAACGACATATTGTTTATTAGTTTAATGCATCTGATTGTAATTAACCCATAACAATATAATGGTCCACAGAATGGTCAAACTATTCCAAATACCATAACTGCTTTAGCGTTGTTACTCTCACTGCACCTTCTTCTTCTTCTTATTTCAGCTGCTCCTGTTAGGTGTTGCGACAGCGAATCATCTTTTTCCATATTACTCTCACTGCACCACTCGGAGTATTTATATCACTGTATCTGAGTGTGAATCACAGCTGTACAGCAGCTGATTGGAAAGAGAATTATCAGTATACAGCATCAAGCACACGCTGCCTCAGCCATGCTGTCTTTTGAATTGCTCTCATATGGCAAACGCTTCAGAGCCTTTCCTGTACGGACCTCGTGGTTCACAAACAGTTTCATCCCAAGAACTCTAAATGCACTCCATCAGTCATCAAGTGCTCCTTGTAGAACTGTTTGTACTTATAAGTACAATTACCTCACTGTAAACTTGCGATACAGTTATAATATTGCACAACCTGAGCCACTTTATAAAGCGCGTATTTACATATGATGACGATATCATTTGTAAGAGGAAATGCAGCAAAATATGTTTATTATATTATACAGATAAAACTTTAACTATACGGTGCTGCAGCGCCAGCGAGGAGCTAGAGCTTCGTTCATGGATTGTTCCTGCCTTGCGCTGTATTCTTACTGGCGCTGACGCGACACTGGAAGGATAGATGGATAGAATAATTAAACACATACTACGAAGATGTTTCAATGTACCGTAAAAGATTTGAAGAATCGCCATTCTAAGCTTACAGATGGCTTAACCTTGTCACGCTTGGATCACAGATTTGCACAGAGACACAGGAGGTTGTAGAAAAAAAGGAACTTTATTCAAAGCACTGCAAACAAACATTTGTCTCTTTTCAAAAGTTTAAACAACGTGCTCCATGACAAGTCAGAGATGACAGTTCCGCCAGGAGCTCTGTCTTTTCAGAGTGATTTCAGACCATTTAATGGGGGAATTTATTGAACAATTAGTTGTACCTGAAGCGCATAGGGAAATTCTTTTGCAGCTAGCCCACTCTCACATCTTGGGAGGGCACCTGGGGTCTGATAAGACCAGAGATTGCTTATCGAAACGATTTTATTGGTTGAATATGGGAAGAGATGTTGAATGGTTCTGTACTTCATGTCCTGACTGTCAGATCGTCTCCGCTTATAATCCTCCTCAGGCTCCCCTTTGTCCTATGCCTATTTTGGAAGTCCCCTTTCAGAGGGTGGGATTAGATATTGTAGGCCCTTTGCCTAAGACTAAGAATGGGTAACAATATATGTTGGTGTTGGTAGACTATGCAACACGATATCCAGAGGTGGCTGCTTTGAAAAAGGCCAACTCCTCTGCTGTAGCCAAAGCTCTGTGCGTGATTTTTACTCGTATTGGCATTCCTAGGGAAATTTTGACTGACCAAGGCACACCTTTTACTTCTTGCGTGATGAAACAATTGTATGATAGATTCACTATTAAGAAATTGAGCACCACTGTTTACCATCCACAGACTAATGGTTTGACTGAACGGTTTAACAAGACTTTAAAACAAATGATCAGACGAGTTGCTCATAATGATCCTACATCCTGGGACTCTGTCCTGCCTTTTGTTATGTTCGCGTTGCGGGAATTGCCGCAAGCGTCCACTGGCTTGAGTCCGTTCGAGCTGTTATTTGGCAGGCGCCCAAGAGGCATCCTGGATGTTGTACGGGAGGAATGGATAGGAAACGAGTCAACAGCTCTCGGGCTGAGCTTTGCAGATCGGGTAGTTTCGTTACAAGATAGAATTTCTAAACTTTCTTCTATTGCTGTGGAGCATCAACAACACGAGCAGGAAACACAGAAGCGCCTTTACGATAGGCACAGTAAGCTTCACGAATTCAAACCCAGCGATCGTGTTTTAGTACTAGTTCCGTCTGACCCGCACAAATTCCTAGCTAAATGGCAGGGCCCGGCTATTATCGAGGAGCGTATGGGACCAGTAAATTACAAAGTTAGAATACCAGGCCGGCGCAAACCATTCCAGATTTTACACGTTAATTTCTTAAAGGAATGGTATGATCGGCAGGGTGTTTACACTTCCTTAGCAGCTTTCTCTCAGACCGATGTTGCCATTGGTAATGATTTGACTGGCTCACAAAAGACAGAATTATTAACCTTGATTGAACAGAACACTGATGTTTTTTCAGACTTGCCTGGCGTCACTAATTTAGCAGAACATAAAATCACTACTGAACCCGGTGTTTGGGTACAGATGCAGCCGTTTCAAATCCCGGACACACGAAGAAATATTGTGCGTGAAGAAGTCAAGAAGATGCTGGAGCTAGGTGTAATTCGAGAAAGTAAAAGTGACTGGTGTAGTCCGGTTGTGTTAGTCCCAAAGCAAGATGGTTTGGTTCGCTTCTGTATCGATTTTAGGCGCTTGAATAAGGTCTCTAAATTTGATGCTTATCCAATGCCCCGTGTAGATGAGCTGTTGGAAAAACTGGGTCAGGCGACCTATATCTCCACGCTAGACCTGACAAAGGGTTATTGGCAGGTGCCTCCAGAGGCTGACAGTTGTGAGAAAACAGCATTTGCGACTCCTGATGGACTTTATGAATTTACACGACTCCCGTTTGGTCTTCATGGGGCCCCTCTAACGTTCCAGCGAATGATGGATCAGATATTGCGTCCACATTCTGAATATTCTGGGGCGTATCTTGATGATGTGGTGATTTTCAGAAATGATTGGCATTCGCATTCAGAACGTCTTCAGGCTGTCCTTGACAGCCTGAAACAGGCTGGATTGACTGCTAACCCTAAGAAATGTAAACTAGGTATGTCTGAGACTCATTATCTAGGTTACTCCATGGGCAGGGGTTTACTTCGTCCACAATTAAGGAAAATAGAAGAGATGCTCGCTTACCCCCGTCCAAAAATGCAGAAACAGGTACGCGCTTTTCTGGTGTTTGTGGGTTATTACAGAAGATTCATCCCTGACTTTGCAAATAGGGCTGCTCCTCTCTCAGAGCTTACTAAAGGAAGAAAAAACCGCCCTATTTTATGGACAAAACCTTGCGAACGTTCCTTTTCAGATTTAAAAACCACTTTTTGTTCTTATCCAGTTTTGCGAACTACCGATTTCTCTAAAGATTTTGTACTACAGACGGACGCAAGTGCGTTCGGAGCAGGCGCAGTCCTGTCCCAGGTTTTCGATGGAGAAGAACACCCTATCACATACTTGAGTAGGAAATTACTCCCCAGAGAACGCAATTATTCAACTATTCAGAAAGAATGTTTGGCGATTAAATGGGCTGTAGAAGCGCTACGGTATTACTTATGGGGATGAAATTTCACATTAGTAAACTGATCGTGCTCTACTTCAATGGTTATACCGTCAAAAAGATACAAACTCCCGTCTCATGTGATGGTTCTTGGGCTTACAACCTTACAGTTTTATAGGCAGCAGGAGTTGGAGGTTAGTATGTCTGAAAGAGACAGTACTTCTGTAATAGAATATTTCATCGAAGGTATTGCATGGCAAAGCAAGCATCTTGCATGAGACATGAACAATCACTGCGCCACCGTGTTCCCATGTTTAATAACATGCTTTAACTCCTATCATCATGAAAATGATATCACGTATACTTCTCAGTATATTAATTATTCAGAGAGCTGAAATATTATGAACATAATGGATTCTGTGTCCTGTCGGAGGAAGTGAAAGCCCGGAAGCACGTAGTGATTCACACACATAGAGCACATAGAAGATCAAATACAAAACAAAGCATTTAACATGCTACTTTAGTTACAATGGGATTTGAGAAACTAGTAAATTAAACAATTTTAAGATGAAGTTTATGATGTTCTACTTTAATGACAAAATAAACTACGTGATTAAAGTGGAAATTTTGAGATTAAAGTTGACATTTCGTGCTTTTTTCCCACTGTGTGCCTTTTGTTTCTCTGTACCCTAATTAGCTTTCATATGACACTCAGACAGTGGGCTACGAATCTCCTTTTCATGACGACTTTGATATGTGACAACTTCTTTTTTATTTTGGGCATTGTGTGACTTTGTGAACTTGAGCTTTCGAGCTTCTCCGACATGCTATGTCACTCGATCAACTTCCTTTTGTTGTTTATGTCACTGTTTAAACCAACAAATAGTAAGTTTTTCCTTTGCCTCCGCTTGGTATTCACTGAAATTCTTCTATTTCCCCTCGTACCTTTGCCATTGTCTTTTCACAGAAGGCTGAGCTTAAGGGCTATTTATATTGATTTGCATATTCAAAGAGGCGTAATTCTGGGAGGAGTTGGGGTGGGACATCAGGCGTGTGCACATGCGTTACTTTTCACGCTGACCGGGATTTATGGAGCTGAAGAACGTTGGAAGTTGGCGAACGCACAATTTCCGCTTTTGTGCTTACGTCATGTTATAGTGCGAATTCTACGCACAACGTTATGCATGAGGCCCCTGGTAATTGGTACTGCCCCCTTACTTACTTAATCCTTTACAGTATTGGCTTGCAGAGCAGTGAAATCTAACTTGGCAACACTAACTATAAGGAAGAAACCAACCATGGATGCAGCGCAAGTCTTACTGTAGAACACATTTAAAAACACACTGACATTGTGATCATTGGAAGTTTCAAATAAATTGATCTTTGAGATAAGGGAGAAAACAGGCAAATTAGGAAAAAACTCTGCATCAAAACAAGAAGAACATATGACATTTCTGCATAGATGTAGTAACCAAGCCAGGTTTTGAATAGAGATTACTGTAGAGCCGTGAGGACGGAACACTAATCACTCATATCTGCCCTGTAAATATTCTAAACTGGAGTCAATATACAGCAGTCAATATATAAGAACTGATCAATAGGGAACAGTCCAAAGATACACCATAATTTTAGGAGCATGTAAGTGACACACATTTTTAAAGAGTACACCCTGATTGAAAACTGACTTGGAAACTTAAAATATTAAAATCAATGTCCTGCATATTGGAAATTGATAATATACCTGAAAAATGTTATCATTTTGACTATGAAGGGTACATAAAGCCTCATATTTTGTAAGTGCCACTGCTTGATGTTCTGTTTATGGTTATTTACAGGAATTAGAATGGAGTTGGATAAGATGAGTTGTAAAATGGATAAATGGTTCAGTGGTTTCCTGAAACTGTACTAATAAAAATATTTCACTGGTTATTCTGCTTGAGGAGTTTATTTAAAATGCTATAACAGTAGTTTTGGTGGAACCAGTTTTACGGAATAATTATATTTTCAAATAGTTAGTGCAAGTATATTTTGAAGTTTACATACAGTGCATGTCTTCTGAGGGATTCACATGTTGTCTCTGGTGCCGTTGTCAAAGCATTAGGATTATGCTGCTTAGGAACAGGGAGCTTTGTTTTTAAGTATTCAGGGGTAATTTACCAGTGAGGGAGACTTGCACAAAGAGGAAAGAAACGACCATATGCATCAAATACTTAGAAAATGAAATGAGCAGGCTTTAGCTCACAAATGTTCAACTTACCTGCATTTCAGAAAGGAATAACAATGCTTTATTTTTCCCTTTGTTTGATTTTTATGGAGGTATGCTAAGTAATAATAAAATCTGTCATTCATTTTTTCATTAGGTAAAATTACTTTCTCCAGCACAGCAACACATACAGTGCCTACACTGACTGCATCAGGCAATGGGCAGGTACCGACGCTGAACTAAGTGCTAGTCCATCACAGAACACACTCAGACACAGAACACAACGGACCAATTTCTTAATTTAACCAGCACCAGACTACCAGGTGGGATGGACCAATCATCAGGAAGCTCCTGGTGAGGTTGATAATGGGAAGGGACCTTTTCACCTATTCACTTTATCTGTGAGTCAAAATGACATTGGGGTATCAAATCTCCCAAGCTTGATGTAAGGATGGAGTATCCACAAGCTGAAATGACCAAGGAACCCCCACAAATCAAGAGTAAGAAATACAACAATGCATTAAACAACTGGATGTATGCATGCTGCATTTGTAAAAGTATGATCAACTCTCTGTTACGATGCTAAGACAGCCAGGGACCTGGAAAACAAACAAAAAAAACCCACAGAATTTACACAGGCAGTGCTCAGGCCAAATAAAACTGGAACAAAATAAGGTTGACATTGGATCAACTTGAACTTCATTTCAGAAATGTCTAGTGGCAGCTGAAAAGAAGCGATTGCCTAATTCAAATATACAGATTTATTTTGAATACAGATGCTTTTTTCAGATACTCAGGTGAGTCATTCTCACTTTATTTATCAGCAAATGAGACGTCTGACATCTTTGAATATAAGCATCATTGAATTAAATCTTTTGATAAAACACGTACAATAGGAAAGAGTATATACAGCATAAAATTAAATTGTAGAGTAATGTAGATAAGAGCTTTTCTTTACCCTATATACTGTGTAGTAAATAGTTTTAGAAATGCATTTAACATTTTGGTGTTTTCTAAAAAAATGAAATAAAAAGAAATCGAAATATCAGTAAGGAATATATTTATATTATGGCTGATGTTTGTCAAAAAAATTATTTAGTTGAGCAATCAGAAACCTTTTTTGCTCTGTAAGAATGCACCTGAAACCCTCAATAATGTTCCTTTACAAAAGACACAGTGAACCCAAATAGGCCGATTCTCTTCAGCCCACTGAACACACTGGTGAGTATTGGGTGTGGGTTATCTGAAAGACAAAAAGAAAAACTTGTTTCTGTTTTTCAGTAACTGTTCTTTAAGAAAATCCTGTCTTTTTGTCACATTGATCTTTCATCACCTGCATCATCGGTTGGCTCCTCTGGGCTCTGAAAAGCAGAGCGTCATTTTCCCAGGAAAGTATTATGCTAGGCAAGCTAGCAAGAATATTTGAGAAGAAACGGGGAGAAAAAGGCAAAGTTAAAACAGGAAAAATACTCGAAAAAATGAGGAGTCAGCTGCCCCTATTCCCAAAACAAAAATCTAAATAAAAAAGACTAGAGAAGCAAAAGTAATAGGCCCAGAATAGGTAGTTTTAAATCCACCAGCTCAAGTAGCAAAATGCTTCAAAGGAGGACCTGTTAACCTACCATTATTAAACAGAGGTCAGGACCACTGAGAACATGCTGCGCTAACAATAAAAAAAAAATCAGTGATTACGAATAAACAAAAATGGTGGTGAAACAGCCTAAAATGAATAACAAAAACAAAATTAAGCTTTAATTCAGAAAATGAATGTCAGATTCAGATTCTAGAACTCCACTCCAAAAAAATTCCACTGTGTTTGATCTTGTAAAACAATGGAGCAGAACAAGCAAAAATTTAAATAAACCCAATAATGAGAGAAATGTTGCCAGCTGTAGTAATTGATTTTCCTTTTCTAATGCATCTACAGGTTGTTACCTTCTAATGTGCTCTGTTAACTTATTTTTGTTCTAGCTTTAGGAATATTAAAAATAAAATGCATAAAGAACTCTGTGTATGTATATAAGTGTGGCATGGATTTGGTAGTTTGCTGTGTTTTTATATTTGTACATTTACCATTTCAAAACAGAATTTCAGAATAAGCAGATTCATTGCAGAAATCAAACTCAGTGAAACATGTTTCTGCTAGCAAAAATGTCCCCTGTAACAATAAAGAACGCATTGTTCATTTAAGACTGAAGCATGAAATTTATTTAACTTGTGTATTTGACAAATCTGCATCCCTGGAACATATCTGAAAGACTTGTCTGGCTATTTATCTGCCACCTCAGCTAGTTTTAGACTTACTGCATAATGTGCCTTAAGAAGAATTTAAAAGCAAATATTTGGCAAAAGGGGCCACATAAGACTGATATTGTATATATACATTGGGCAGAGTCACAGATTGGATGCAGTTTGCCACTTAATGGAAGGTTAGTGGCATATGAGAATACACAGATTTGTATAGTTTTTCACACAATCAAAAGGGCAGTCAACAACCAAACTGAGTTCTCTGCTTGCAGTAGGCTAAACAGCACAAACTTTCGAAACTAAAACTTTACAACGGTGTTGCCTACTCTGATGAATCCTGTTTGCTCCTGATTAACAGTAATGGGGAGAGCGGGATATGAAAAAAACTACATGAATATATTGACCCATCGTTCTTGATATCATCAATGCAGGTTGGTGTTTTTGGTGTTATGATATAGCCCTTTTTTTCTCTGTTGTAAGTAAAGAAATGCTTGAATGCCATAAAACAAATAAATACCATTGCCAATGATAACTGTCCAGATAACTAGCTTTATTTTTTTTCTTTTGTTTTCCTAAGAAGGTAAGAGAGTCTGCAGTACGATCATCTCAAAAATATGGCAGCTTTTCCAGTACCAATGTAGAATAAGTTGTCACCAGAAAAACGGGAATGCAACATGCCACAGTTTGTAGAAAGATTATACATAAACTCCTACAAACAGGAGGATAGGACACCATCTAAACAGAAGTGAGTTATCATATCACCATCTGCAAATTCAAGAGATACAATTGGTTTCACTTCTTTTGATTTTCCAATTGGAGAGCAGACGAGTGAAGTGACTTGCTCAGGGTCACACAGTATCAATGGTGGGATTTGAACTCACAACCACTGCGCCACATTTGAGTGGAGTCTTAGGATAGGAGGCTTTAGGGATAGCCTTTTGACATTCTTTGGGCCTATTTTTTCTAAACACAGGGAAAGTTGAAAATACCTCAAGTCAGCACCTTATGCTAATCATACTTTTGTTAATGCTTCTAAGAACTAAGTTACACATTGTAAATGAAGTTCTCATGTGACCAGTTGAACTGTGTACTTAATGAAGATGGATATCAAAATATTAAATGTAAAGAACACCTGGATAATTCCTTGCTTGCAATGATTCATGCTGTAAGAGTACTGGAGGAATACTTGTTTTGTAGTGAAAGTGAAAGGGAACATTTTCAGAAGGTCACACACATTATCCCTGACAGAGAGCTGATCCTAAATACTGTAGAACTCGCTTGAATCTCTGGAATATGCATGGGTGATTCAGATCAAGGCTGTATGGAGTCTGTACACCTCCCTCTATCTCCATTCTCCTTTGAAATACATACTAAAAATGGAGATTGGGTTGATTAACTCTGTGTCAGTAACCATAGCTGTGAAAATGGCTGTTAACGTACGTATCCAACTCTGGAATAGTTCTGCAATGCTGCTAGGACAACAAATCTATGTCATTTTGAAAAACTTGAATACTGTTGTGAAGTTCTTCATAGTTGCAGTCTATGGTCAAAAGGTTTTTTGTTTATTTGTATTTCATATTCATGTATATTCCATTATTTTCATTCTTCTCCTAAGTGGTACAACTCACATTCAACAAAACTTACCGGATACCCCTGCTCATGTTTTGGTTTTCCCTTTGATCATCATGCCAAAACTCTTTGTTGTTTAATTCTTTGCCTCTACGATTCAGATTTTTTTTTATCAAGAAAATATATTTATTTCATGCCTGATCCTTTAAAAGTTTTTGCTATACATTTTCAGTTTAAACCTAACCATGAAAATGTTTTCTGCAGACCATCAGAAATTTCAGTAAAAATACCAACACTAGAGATCAGCATTGTAAATACAAATACTAGGAACTAAATTGAAATGTCATAAATGTGTTTACATGATAAAAAAAGGAACTTCAAAAGGAAGGGATTCGGTCCCTGGAGAAGACGATGCCTGCAGTTCAGTTATTTGCAGAGTGCAAGCTTTGAATTGCTATGGCAACGCATGAAGATTCCTGGTGGAAAGACAGAGCCATCTGGATTAGGAGGATACTCCTTTTTTTTACAAATCAATAAGCCTGCTTCTAGTTTGAAACCTATAAGTTGGCTAGCTAGTTGACGAATTCGCTTGTTGCCATATGGCAATTAATTATGCTCCAGATTTTTGTTTTCTTTTGCTCAGCCAAAATAAAAAAACAGTAAACATTCACTGTGAGTAGTAGTAAAACTAACAGCAGAATATTATATTAAGTATTTTACAATTTAGGAGCATTGACTGCAACACAGGCTAATTGTGTGATGTGCATAATAATTCTGAAAAAATTGCAGATATTTTTGAGTACTAAGGTCAAGATAAATTATTTTGCTCTTCTCTACTGTTTACTATATTAAAATGTGGGAATCTTGCATGAGATGTATATCACTACCAGACCATGCATTATGGAGTCTTAAAACCAACTTGTAGGAAACTCTCTTCACATACCACTAGGTGGAACTTCCCTAAAAAGGCTTGAAATGGACAGTGTGCACCAATAAGACATCCTAAAACTTCTTGCAGATAAATTTTCTACTTCAATCACTAATATTACTTTGATTAAACTGCCTGAGTGAATCCAAAAGTTTGCATTTTATTGCAAAGCTCACTCTATTTGTAAAAGACGTGTTTATGAAATACAAATCTGTAAGATGAATTACAAGACAATGGAAGTGATTAACCTGTAGTGGAACCAAAGCTAGGGTGTGACTCTTTTGGGAGCTGGAACTGAAAGAAGTATCAAAAAGATCAGGCATAAGTCAGTGCATGGAATACCAGTTTAATAACATTTTTTTGTTAGTTTTCTGAACCAATAATTCAAATACTGGGTTGTGGAAGGCTGTCAGTGGAATAGGACGAATGTGCAAGCATCACACAGACAGTAATAGGACAAGGATTTGACCCCAGTCATTTTGTGCTTTCAAGGAGTAGCAATATAACCACCACATCGACACTGTAAAAACAGTCACCCAAATAATTATATGCATTTCATTTTGGATTCTTATCTGCACTAACCACACAAAATTATTTTTTATAATAATAATATTTACATAATGGTTACATAAATTCAAACTTCATATTTTCAGGAAATAGCTAATTTTTTTTATTAACATAATTGTTTTGCAACTTTAGTATAGCGCCCTACGTGGGCAGCTGCTTTAAGCAAAGAGGCTTACCAGCTCAGCAGAAGCAGACCAAATGGCTAAGGTACACCTGTTCAAATCAACAAAGCAGGGGTCCTCTCACTCTTTATTGGAGGCGTCCCCCCTCAGCTGCAAACCCTTGTGGAAATATAATAACAGACACACCCCAGGTGTTCATATCACTATACCTTGACTATATTATCATGGAAATTCCTATGTTCATTATTTTGGTTCACCATTGTAGTTACTGTTAACTATAGTTGTTTGTATGAGTGTCAGGTATATATATTTTATAGCGTCCCACGTGTACGGCCTTACCTGCATGTGAAAAGCTGCTCTAGCAAAGAGAGTTACTAACTCTGCACAAGCAAACCAAATGGTTGTCTTCAGACCTGAGCTACGTTTGTGCCAGTTATCAAAGCAGGTGCCTGCTCATAGCTTTCCAATGAAGATGTCTCTTCTCAGTTGCTAACTCCTGTGGGAACATGGCAATCACCCACACCAGGTGCTCTAAACAATTTACCTTGATCCAATCAAGCAATATAAAATTAATATTATAAAGAAAAATTAATAAAAACAATGTTAAACAGATGGTAGCCAAAGTAGGAAATATAATTAAAAGAGTGTCTTACTAAAATACTTCAGCAGAAAATACAGGTGATGAAGGATAATTCTTTTCAAGTCTAGATGCAGAGCTGAATTTTTTGAATTTTCTTCACAATAGAGGTTTTACAAATATCTTTGGATTCTTTCTTTTGTTGTTCCTTTCTTGCTCTGTTGTCCCTTCTATATGCAGCATGCATCCCAAACTTAAAGGCCTCACTTTGTGCGGAATTAACAATGATTACGAGAATAATCGATAATTGTTTGCCTTTCTCAGGCTGCTAGTACATTCTGATCCTAATTACCCTAGGCCTAATAAATTACAAAACATATTTATAACTATCTATTTGTTTAGGATTTTAAAACAATGATCTAAAAGATGCCAGGTTCAATCAGTAAAAATATACAGTTTAAACTCAGGCTATAGCAGTCATTTAAAAAGATACACAAGAGTTTGTTTGAAATGGGATTTAGAATCCAGAGTTTAAAAGTTTTGTGAGTCTCTGCTGAAGTAAAGAAAAAGGGTCCATGTTTTTACAATGCTAGCTGTTGACTCGGATGACAGGTTAGTCAAAGTTAGTTTCACAGAAGTCAGATTTTGACTTAAATTTTCAGTTTCTATTTTAACATTTTGTTTAATTCATAATTCAGTATTGTGAGTTTTGAACATTTATTCCTCATATACTGTATTTATGTGCCCATACACTGACTAAATAAGAAATTAATTTGTTCATTGTAAAATAATTTTATAGCTCAAACATAAAACTAATTGCCATTAAAGTCTCACCCCCCCTTTAAATGGTGTGTGGTCTCAGTTTCCTGTATCATTACTGGTAACTACATTTTGAGTCCTAATTCGTCCGTGTGCTCTGCAGGATAGAAGTCCCACATATTCCCCATCTTAACTACGTATACCCCCACAGGCACTGGCTGAGCTATTTTTCATGTTTATCCTTCCAGTTCTGTTGCACATACTGCACTGTTTCAGAATGATGCAACCTTCACTACTGGAAGATGGGAAGCAAGCCACAGGCAGCATCCACTTCATAAATTGCAAAGTAGAAAATGATTTTATTTGATATCTATAGCCCTGAGAATACTACTTTCAAGACTGGAAACATTATAAGTTGTAAAATAGAACTTTATATATTTGTACTTTTTAGCTCCACTTTATTTTATGATAGATGAATGTGTAACAATAATCATATAGTTGTGGACTTGATCTAGTGTTTTCTTTTTCCTTTTGTACCCTAGTGTAATCGTGATATTTTGTCTCCATTTTTCTGCTCATTTCATTGCTATATTCATATCCATTGCAGGTTTTGGAGATAAAGACATTAAAACATTTTACAGCAATTAAACTAAGAAAATGATAGGCTCCAAAAGTACAGGATTTCAAATTAATATGTAAATGGATTTGCCGGCTGTGCTTTTGATATCCCCATTAAAATTCACATGGACTTGTCACTATTGACTGTATAATTTTTTTCTGCACTCTGTCTATTTGGTGTGGTCTTGCATACTCTATTTTCTTTGTAATCATTTCAAGCATATACTTATAGCATAACAGCTACCATTTTGTTCATTATAGCCTCACATGGATGTTTTCTTCCTGGGATATTTTTTCATATGGAGCCTTCTTGGCCTGCTGAAACCTTGTTCCATGAAATTGCTGACTGAAATCCTTTGAGACATACCTCATAGCCCTCTCTGTAAAAAAGTGGGTGACAAAGCACTATTGATATATTGTCTAGGGATAGATGGTCAACGCATTTTTAATGCCCTCATAACTGCACGGGATTATGCTGCTGCCAAAAACCCTTTGTCTTCTCACTTTGCTGTGCCTAAGAGCATTATTGTCACACAGAATTTGTTTTGGCAGTAGCGGTAGCAGCCTGGTGAGTTGGTGCACCAGTATATAGAGGACCTGTGTGGAATGGAAACCTTTTGTAATTCTGGCACAATGCAAGACGAATTCATAAGAGACCAACTCGCAGAGCATTGCATCAACCAGAAGGCACAGGAAAGGCTTCAAGCATCCCCTGATGACCTGACGTTTGCCAAAACGATCGTTGTATCTTTTCAAATCAAGTCCACCACAGAACTTGCATCTACACTGTCAAACCACTCTTGTACAGTGCTTCCAGCTGCCATCCAACAAGTAGCTTGCACATCTTTTTTTTTTATTATTAATTTTAATTAAAAGCAAATAACAATCCATACATTCAAATCAAACTTAACAAAACTTAACCCCCACCCAAAGGAAAGGAAGAGAGGAGAGCCAGCCAACAAAGTAAATCTTTGAAGCAACAAGGAAGGAGTATCCTTTTCTCCAATATAGACAATTACTCTAAAATGTTATTGGTTAGATCCTGTTATATTTTAAAAAGGTTTTGAATAGATCCTCTGAGTGAGTATTTGATTTTTTTCCAAATTCAGATAGTATATAACACCATCTACCCACTTACTTAAAAGTGGTGGTGAGGGGGGGTTCTTCCAGTTCAGTCTACGTGCTAGTATTGAGGTAAAGGCAATTACAATTTGCTTGTCCTTCTCCATTTCAACCCCTTATCGCATTACACTGAGCACAACTATTAATGGGTGTGAAGTGATTGTGACGCAAAAATGAATGATAGGCATGTCCAAAATGTTGTTAATTTGGTGCACACCCAAAACATGTGGCCCAGTGAGGCTGGAGCTAGATTGCAATATTCACAGGTTGAATCTTGCACTTGAAATATTTTTGATATTCTTAATCAAGATAAATGCACTTTCGACAGAAAATTTATAGTTGAATAATTGGGTTCTAGGCACATATGGAGTGTATTCAGTGCATGGCTGCCTTCTACTCATTTTCTGAAATGTTTAGTGCAAGAACTTTTCCCCATTGTACCCTGCGATCTTTGAAAGGAATGAACTTTAAAACATTTTTATAAAATGTGGAGATGCTATCTTAGTCATCAAGACTGATCAATATTTCTTCTACAACAACAACAACATTTATTTATATAGCACATTTTCATACAAAAAGTAGCTCAAAGTGCTTTACATAATGAAGAAAAGAAGAATAAAAGACAAATAAGAAATTAAAATAAGACAACCTTAGTTAACATAAAAAGGAGTAAGGTCCGATGGCCAGGGTGGACAGAAAAAACAAAAAAAAACTCCAGAAGGCTAGAGAAAAAAAATAAAATCTGTAGGGGTTCCAGGCCACGAGACCGCCCAGTCCCCTTTGGGCATTCTACCTAACATAAATGAAATAGTCCTCTTTGTAGTTAGGGTTCTCACGGAGTCACTTGATGCTGATGGTTATACAGACTTCTGGCTTTTAATCCATTCATCATTGTTGGAACATCATGGTGCTTTGGGTAGATGGTGGTGGCACAAGCCACCACCAATAGGACACCGGAAAAGGAAACAGAAGAGAGAGTAGGGGTTAGTACAAATTTTGAATGAATAGTTATTATAATGAATTGGATATACAGAGTGTCAGGATTAAATTACAGTGAAGTTATGAGAAGGCCATGTTAAAGTAATGTGTTTTCAGTAGTTTTTTAAAGTGCTCCACTGTATTAGCCTGGCGAATTCCTACTGGCAGGCTATTCCAGATTTTAGGTGCATAACAGCAGAAGGCCGCCTCACCACTTCTTTTAAGTTTTGCTCTTGGAATTCTAAGGAGACACTCAGTTGAGGATCTGAGGTTGCGATTTGGAATATAAGGTGTCAGACATTCCGATATATAAGACGGGGCGAGATTATTTAAAGCTTTATAAACCATAAGCAGAATTTTAAAGTCAATTCTGAATGACACAGGTAACCAGTGTAGTGACATCAAAACTGGAGAAATGTGTTCGGATTTTCTTTTCCTGGTAAGGATTCTAGCAGCTGCATTCTGCACTAATTGCAAACGATTGATGTCTTTTTTGGGTAGTCCTGAGAGGAGTGCATTACAGTAATCTAGCCGACTAAAGACAAACGCATGAACTAATTTCTCTGCATCTTTCGATGATATAAGAGGTCTAACTTTTGCTATGTTCCTTAGGTGAAAAAATGCTGTCCTAGTGATCTTATTAATATGCGATTTAAAATTCAGATTACAATCAACGGTTACCCCTAAGCTTTTTACCTCCGATTTGACTTTTAATCCTAATGCATCCAGTTTATTTCTAATAGCCTCATTGTATCCATTATTGCCAATCACTAAGATTTCGGTTTTTTCTTTATTTAATTTGAGAAAGTTACTATTCATCCATTCTGATTCTGGAACAGAATTAGGTGGAAGGTGAGGAAAATTGTGCAGGTTCAGCTTAGCTTGAAAGTAGTGGAAAAATTGTGTTGATGAGAAGTTAAATTTGAAGCTTAATTGCTCATTGGATGCAAAAACATTATCAATGTACAAGTCTCTAAATGTTTTAATCCCAGACATTTTCCAAGCATTGAATACTGTGTATGTTTGAGAGGGTGGAAAACAGTGGTTGTCATGTAGAGGTGCAACAGATAAGAGTTTCTCTGTCAAAGTGCTTCCTACATTGGTTCCATATTCTGAGTGAATGAAGGGTAATTTGATTATTAGTGTATTAACATTAATTAGTATTTACTGGGGCACAGAGCAGAGAATATAAAGAAGTACTGCAAGATTTTAATTCTATTGCAGACCAGACTTCTGTAGATTCATTGTTTTGTTGTGTCAGTTTGCAGGTCTTTATGGCCTGTATATTTGCCTCCCAGTAATAAAATTGAAAGGTAGTGCCATGCCCCCTTCTGCTTTAGGTCATTGTAGAGTTGCCCTTTGGATGTGTGGAAGTTTAGAATTCCAAATAAATGAGGCTATGATTGAATATAATTTCTTAAAAAAGGTTTGTTAATGTTTATGGGGGTTGTTTGAAACAGGAAAAGAAGCTTGGCAAGGATGTTCATCTTAACATTGTTGATTCTACCTAATGTGCTAATGTGAGGTGGAGGGTAGACCATCTATTCACATCTTGTTAAATTTTTTCCATGCAGACAACAACATTTTGTTGAAAAAGAGTTTGATATTTACTTGTGATATTTACCCCTAGATTTTTAAACTGATCTGCTATTGTGGGAAGGTGTCCAATCTAGTGTTGTGTGCTAGAGAGTTCACCGTAAGAAGCACACTTTTATTCAAATTAATTTTAAGTCCAGATATCTTTTGAAAATCTGCTAATGCTTTTAGGATTTTTGGCACAAAATTTTGAGGGTGAGACATATACAATACTATATTAGCTGTATATTTTCTGTTCATGTTCTTCTCTGAAAATCTCCTTTATCTCTAATGCATTTTGAAAGTAAACAGCCAATGGCTCAATGGCAATTGCAAAAGATTTTGGTCACGTTCCTTAGCGTGAGATGAACAGTGAGAGCTGAGCTCCATTAGTAGTGGGGTTATTTTATGCATTTTTTACTATTATCCTGAGGTATCCTATATTTACATTATACGCAAGTGTAAATAAGCATGAGCAGCAAACAAAGGGTTCAGAAAGAAAAGGAAAAGGACAAGGATAAGGAACTTAAACTTTCATCAAAGTCAAGACCAGCCTACCAGAGACTGACCTGGAACACACAGCAGGAATTGATCTGCCAGGACCTCAGGCTACAGCATTGCCTCCAGCTGTTAAGAGAAACTGCGAGCAAAGCGGGCAAGGAGGATTCGTCAATTTCAGAAGGATTATTGGAATTGAGCATGGCCCCTTTATCACCACTGTGAACCGCAGCTAATACTCACCCTGAGTCAGCTACATCAACCACATCAACCCAAACTGACTCATAACTCTGCCTGCGGAGTGTGGAGAAGACCAAAACACACTTTTCGAGCTGATGGAAATGATTGCCGCACTTGGGTGGGACATAAATGATATAAAGAGAGATATAAAGAAGGATATAAAGAAAGAAATAATGAACTTAAACAAGAAGAGTGAGAAACAACACCAAGATATAAAAGACCTGGAGAAGCATTTAAGTAATATGTTTGCTACAGCCTTTACAGTAATTCTAGGAAAACTTGATGAAAAAATCCAGGAAAATAAGAGTAAGTTATAGAATAAAACTGGAGTAGTCACTGTTCAGCTTGAAGATCTTAAGAAGATGTTTACGACTTGTATTGAAATAGCTGAACAATCAATTTCTGCCGCTGATGAAAAACAACGGCTACAAAATTAGAATGCAAAATGGTTGCTGACAAACTGGCTGCACTGGAAGATAGATATAGTAGGAACAACATCAGAATCGAAGGTCTCCCTGAAAAATGTGAAAGTCCAAAACCAGTGAAATTCATAGCTAAACTATCCTCTAAAATACCTAGAGAGGTATTCAGACACTGAGATCTCAGCATCAGATCTACTGTATACATGGATCGAACGCCTCAAAACCGAGAAGCCTTATTGTCCATTTTGATAATCTACAGGCCAAACAAAATTTCATGTCCCTTCTCAGACAGTAGAAGAGATTATATTTAAAAATAACCTAATTCATATTTTCCCAGATTTTTTCCCTGCAACAGCTGCTAAACGTGCCACATAATATAGTATTAAACAGCTTCTACACAGTGCTGATATCAGATACAGCATCTTGTACCCTGCCAATTTAAAAGTGAATATTGAAAGTCAGTTTTACATTTTTAGCTCTTTGAATGAAGCAAAAAAGCTAAGCTGACTGATCCCAACATCCTTTTAAAACATGATCTTGAGTCATACCGTGTTCTGACAAGGTAAAGAAGATTCTGCTTGCAACTTGCAACTTCAACCATTTGTAATGTGACTTTGCCATAACTATACATTCTATTTCCTTTTCCGTAGCTTGTCCATCCTGTGCAGAGAGTACTGCTGGTTCAAACGACGGATCTGACATGGTTCACCCAAGGCCATGCAAGAACTGTGGAAACTTTGGCTCCTCTTCACACACCACAAGAGCTGCCCGGTATGTGGGCACAGATGTTGATGCTACAGGAAACCAAATCATTTTACAAAAGTAGGAATGCTCCAGTCAAGGTTTTTAGAGCCGATACCAATCACTGATTCCACATCATTAGGATCTGATGATCCTGATACTGTTTTTTTTAAATTAATAAATTTATTTTTTAGCCAGGTTTCTAGATGACCAGCAATGTTCACATCTCATATACTGTTACTTTTTTACTAACATTTAGACCGCAGGTATTATTTGTTAATTTTTATTAACAAAAATTAAATGTTACATGACAATTATTTACTTACCTAATATAAAACTTTTTACTTTCTAAAATACTCACTTAAACAGCTTCTGAAAGCAACTCTGTATACACATAGAACATTTGGAACATTTGCCCATAGTGCATACATAATGGAACAAAAACAAAAGCTAAAACAAAGTGACAGGCTTGTCTTAATCATACTGCAAAAATGTTCAATTAGATAATTAACAAAATAGCAGTCTAGTACAGCAAGAAAAAAACAAGGCAGCCTTACTGAACTCTTTAGCTAACTAGTCTATTCTTTATTAAGCTTTGAGGGTTGGTTCTTATTTAAGAATATACCCATCTCTGCATCTGATATTCTGTTCCTCCTGTCATCCATAAAGTGTGCTGCTGTACTGAACAGATGCTCACTGTCCACACTCGTACAAGGAGCACAAAGGTTGGCTGCTTTTCTCCAAGTAGGAAAACAGCTTGTGTTGCTTCTCCAGAGAGCTAATGGCTATGCACTTCTTGAGATAAGAGGTTCACGGAGATAAAGATTAATCCCTGATGTTGTTGACTCATCCCTGTAGCAAACATCGTTTTTATCTTTAGTGACAATTTCTGCACTGCGGTGGGTTGGCACCCTGCCCGGAATTGGTTCCTGCCTTGTGCCCTGTGTTGGCTGGGAGTGGCTCCAACAGACCCCCGTGACCCTGTGTACGGATTCAGTGGGTTGGAAAATGGATGGATGGATGGACAATTTCTTCATGCATCGCTTGCAAAGATCCTTTCTGTATTACTGTCAGATGGGCTTTGTTTCTTTTCATCTCTCAACTGTTCTCTTTTGCTCTGAGCACATCTGTGTGGTCAAGACACTGGTGCTAAGCAGTTTATGTCCTTCTGATTAGCTGTCTTCAGTGAAATAACTATACTTGTATCTTGGTTTCATTAAAAAAAGAGAAAGACAAATATGCCTTACAGTAAACTTTATGCCATAATATTTGTTACAAAATACATTACTCTATACTGACTATTCAATTAATGGATAGTATGCATATTTAGTACATATATTTTTTTTATCCAGTATTGCATTAAGCTAAAAAGTTGCCCTTAAAAAAGACTGTTGGCATCTTCGATGCTGATTCCACCTGCCACCCATGGCTTCAGCTGCACCACATGCTACCAGCTGTTTGTAACCTTATCCCTTCATGCACACTACCCAAGCTCCACTTCACCTGGGGTCAGAGGCAACCTGTATTCCACATTATTTTTCTGCAAGCTGACCCAAGTCCAGCGTCCAATCTGAGGCTCACTGGTGGCAACACTTCTGAGCTGATGAGCCCAAGCAGCAATTCTAAAAAATGTTCAGAGTGGTTCTTCGGAGTGATACCATAGAGGAACCATTTTGGTTCCAAAAAAAAAAAAAATCCACATGAAATTTCCAGAAAGAACCTTTATTTAGTTAGATCCATAATAGACACCACACAGTAAATAATCATAAATAGAATGTAACAAATTTGTGAAATGCCAATGGGTTATGATTTTAAAAGGTCTCTTGCTGCATACATACACTAACAAAGGTTAACAACAGGTTTTCTTAATATGTTAGGGCCCTGCTAGTTACCCTACCATGAATTACAAGATTTCTGGGGTTTTTTATCAGCATATTAGGAAGTATAACGAATCAACCTCATATACATAGAATCCTTTTAGAATGAAATGGTTCTTTTTTGAGCAATAGTTCTATGAAGAAGCATACAACCCAGTAAAGAACCATGAAATGCCATTTAAGAACCATTATTTTTAAGAGTGAGCCAGGATATGCATCTGAAAGTGCTCTTCAAAAGCGTTGTGTCCGTGCCCCCTCTAACCTGCTGCTCTTGGGTGGCTTTAAAGCCATCATCTCCAGTTAGTCCGCCGTCTCTCAGATCTTGATCAAGTATAATTGTAACTACATAGAGAGGTTCAGATTCTAGGCTGCTGAATCATCTTTCAGCTCTTTTACGAGCAGTTTGTTTTAACGTTTTTACTCTGCAGTTCTCTCAAGGAGATGCTTTACAGACGCGTTAGGAGATGCTTTAGAGCCCTGATGGACGGTATGAAATCCTCTTTTCAAAAGGTTTCAAGAGGGAGACCATATTTTCTATTAATTTCCACTGTGCAGAAGTGAAGATCTTGTTATAATAGTCATCTGCATAAGCCAGCAATACCCATTGTTGCTCCAGAAGAGAGTTAGGTCAGGTTGGGGAGCATGCACTGGTACAGTGCGTTGCCACACCCAGCACATGACGAAAGAGCTCAGGATCCTGATTGGCAACTCTCCAGGCAGACATGCGGTCCAGTCCCATCTTCCGGAAATTACCTTCTATCTGCCATAGTCAGGTGTTATGTGGGCATCACCTTGGTCTGGTCCAGCCACTCGGGTCCTCAACAATCAGATCACCCTTGCAGAATCACGCCACATGGCTGTAGTTCCTAACTGATACTCCCTCACAATGCAGGTAATGTGCCTCATTCAGGACACCATGAGCAACCGCTCAATCGACACAAAGTCAAACCAGCAGTATCCAGGGATTCTCCAAAGAGACACAGTACCAAAGGAGAAGAGAGTGTAACATAATATGTACCATTCCATGTTGTGTCAAAGTCCTGCTGTAACCTTTTACTTTCCTGGCCAATTTGTTTTTGAATATCTTTAGATTGAGAGTAAGCTGGGGAGAATGCCTGAAGTTGCCAGTTATGCATCTTCCTATAGCCACTGTATCAGAAAAGACAAGCAGTGACAGAACTCTTTCATTTACCAACAGTTTAAGGGTGTATGCCATGAGGCTAAGCTAGTCAACATCTCTCATGGGCTTTGTTAAATTTCTATTTATCACTCAGTATGACATGCACTTTCACTTTTGTAATGCTTGGAACATACTGTATTGTTATATGAAGCAACTAAAGCTTCATCTGTATGCAAGTCTGTGAATTCTTGGCAGTGAAGAGTCACTTTTTTAATTTCAAAGTCTTCATATATCCACTGCACAGTTAGACTTAGTATTGATATAGGAGACATGCTTGAACTCCAAAAATGAATGGTAAGACTGTGTTTAGTGACATCATCTTGTAGAAGGCTGCTGAAATGTGCCTGCACAGTCTGGTTTAATTCTGACAAAATGAGGTAGAAGGCGTTTAAATGTGACAGCTGACAATGGCTGTCTTGTCAAGGCTTATGAATTCCATAATTTTCATAACTATGTCTTTCTTGCCATCTGTATAATAATGATTGAATTTTCTAAGTGTTGCCATTTTTATGGCTGAAAGAGACCAGGCAACTGAGTGAGTCTAGGCTTGCTGGTCTCCCTAGCCTTTACATGTGCTGGTTCTTCATGCTCTCCATATTCCTTTGTTGAAAGTCTTAGCAGAGAATTCTCCACAAGTGACTTCTTTTGCACATATTATACAATCTGCAAATTTGTTATCTTTTGTAGAAATGTGATAAAACTGCCAGATTGGAGAGGACAATCAGTGTTTTGGTAATGAACAGATTTTAAGATCAGCCAATTTGCTGATCACTGATTGCATCATTTAGAGTGAAAATTGTCCAGTTTTGATCGGTGGCCAATTGATCAGAGCATCCCCATGCAAAAGTTCTGTATTTCCTTTCCACATCATCAGGAGATTCTGATATGTCAGCCTCCACAACAATAAACTCCTTGAGTTCTCCATCTTCTGCTTTTAAAACATATACTGTGGAACAATGTATGTGTGCTATTGTTGCTGGATTTTGGGGCTGCAGTCTCCCTGCTCAATCTGACCACAGTTATATACTTTTTCCCACATCTTCATTTGACACCACTTAATCACTTTTCCCACATTTGACCCTTAATTAGTCTTCTTCTACAGTTTATGGCTATGGCAATGCTAAAATACAAATAGTAATCTCCTTTATTCTGGAAGGTAACTATGGTCTCAATTATCTGCCTACTTTGACTTTTCAAGAGTCCCAACATGAGCCTTTGGCACAGGACTTGTTTACAGCATTGGGCTTTTCTCACAAAGAGCCACTTGGAAATGCTATCCTCATTGTTGTCTCTCCCTGGCATCAAGAATGGCTTAATTTATTTACTGGGCTGCGCTGCAATTCACTTTCAACCATCAACCCTTTTTTGACTCTTCAGTCCATCCAGTTATCTAGGAACTGTGTTCTATTCCCTTGGCCCTCCATTTTGGATGGCATTATGGAACAAGTCAATGCTTCACCTTGGATCTCCATTGTTGTCATTGCCAGAAAAAATCTGGAAGCCTTTGTTTGTATGGGTAATGTTAGTGAGTAGTGGTTCCAAAGCTAGGGATCTGCCCGGGCAATCAGAAGGTTGCCGGTTCGAATCTTGAAAATGCCCTTAACCTGCAATTGCATCCTGGTTATGATGATAATCTGTATCCAGCCCTACAAGGAGGTCCTCCAATTTACAGGGAAAATTTATGGGGTTGGTGGCAGGATTGGTACTCCAGCCAGCGTAAAAAATTTCACACTGTTCCAGTGTGGTGCTGAGGTGTCACCCACTGCACTCGGGTCCCAATTCTGGTGGTTCGTAGTGTGATGGGTGCAGCAACATTCTATCAGACCTCTCTCTCTCTCTTTGTGTGTATAGTGACTTAGGAACAATCAATAAAACCATAATCCAAAACAAATACCCCCTGCCGACACTGGAAGAGCTTACTACACAGTTTCATGGCTCCACACTCTTCTCAAAACCTGACCTTCATCGGGGTTATCTCTAGGTTCCACTCCACTTTGACAGTCTATTAGATTATTCTACTATACAAGCATGCCCTTTGGCCTCAACTCTATGCCTAGGTGTTTTTAAAAGATCATGCCTGCCATCTTAACAGTTTTTATTGTGGTGCATGGTCTTACAGCAGGAAGTCATGATGAATGTCTTTGAAGCCTTGACTAAACATCAGCTGACACTCAACACTAAAATATGTATGTTTTCAGCAACTTCCATTGATTTTGTAGGATCTGCATGACCACACATGGTTATACTTCAGTCTCACATAGGAGAAATTCAAATTCTTCTGAACCAGCCAACCCAAGTCCAACTTACTTCATGCCTTGGTACGACAGCATTTTACCTCCCTTTCCCTTAAGAATACTCCGCTATGACAGCTCCATTGCAAAATCTACTAAGATAAGATATACCCTGGGATTGAAAAACTGTTTGGAGGACATGGAGCTACTGAAGGCCCAACTTACACACCCACCAGTCTTAGAACACTTTAACTGCTCCATCCCTACCATTGTAACCTGTGACACATCTAATACTGCAGTTGGTACTGTACTGTCTCAAAATCAGTATGGATCAGAAAGACCCATTGCTTTTGCTTCTTCGGCCCTCAGTGCAGCAGAGCAAAAATATTCTGAGGGTGAGCAAGAAGCACTGGCATGCATTTAGACATGCAAGAGATGGCACACGTGCCTCAATGTACATTCATTTACGTTGTGCAAATTATCAAACTCTCACAACCCTGCTCGAAACATTAGGACCAGGACCCAGGCCCTTACAATTCATCGCTGATCAGAAAAACTTCAACAGTACAATTTTATTCTGTAGGTTACACCAGGACGAAGCAATCTGGTGGTGACAGATTTGCTGTCACTGGCCACATTTCAATTCCCAGGTTATTCTGCCCTTGACATTGCTGAACCTAAGCTAATTCTGATGTTTCACTGTCCTCTTTAGGCCACAGTGTCCCTTCAAGAGCTTCAGGAAGCTTCAAAGCATGATCCTGTACTCACTCATCTTCATCTTCAGTTGGATATCTGAGGAGATCTGTGTGGAGTCCCACACCACCAACAATTTTTCCTCGTGGCTTATAACTTGCATTTCTAGTGCTGCTCACAGGGTCTGACATTACTTGTGTAGTCAATGATTTCCTAGAATCACTCTTTGTCCATTGAGGCCTGTCGCTTGCAATAGCCACCGACAATGGACCTAAGTTTGTACCAGCAGTATGCTGACTTCAGGGATGGACATAGCATTTGTCATATTTGCACAACTATCTACCATCCTGAAAGAAATGGAGGGGCTGATAGACTAAACCAAACTCAGACAAAAAGACAACAGAGCTCACCTAGCAGGGCATTACTCATTTTCAACTACACTCTATCACACTCTGTTGCACT
Organism: Erpetoichthys calabaricus; assembly: GCF_900747795.2. Taxonomy (NCBI): domain Eukaryota; kingdom Metazoa; phylum Chordata; class Cladistia; order Polypteriformes; family Polypteridae; genus Erpetoichthys; species Erpetoichthys calabaricus. The sequence goes on from NC_041395.2 coordinate 70,833,825, forward strand.
ATAGAATTGCTCAACATTCAGCAACTGCTTGCTTATGATATGACATGAAGTTCAATTTCCAATGAACCATCCTGTTCTCATCCATAGACAAGTGTGTCCAAAGCTCAACACAGAATACAGCTGCACTTCAACAGAAAGCAGAGGATGAAGACTCCTAATATTGCCATCAGGGACTGGATCCAAGTCCACTGGCCTCACTGAGAACACAAGCTTCTCTCCTTTTTTTCAGTTAGGCCCAGCTGTGTTCAGACTTTCAGATGGGTCAAGGTGGCATACCAGGCAACTCCACAAACTAGCGCCACCTATAACTCAAACTACTAAACCCAGCCTAGGGATGGGCTTCCCATCAACAGACTGGAGTTCTTCAACAAACCACCTGCTTTCCTAGTTCAGCAACAAGCTACAATTCCTTCTAGGCCTGTTTGTGTTAAGTCTCAACCTCAATACCTCAATGATTATGTCACCGACCTGTGAAGGTTAATAATTTTTTAAATGAGTTGACATTTGTAAGAAGTCAGATTTTTTTCAATTTGATGGATATTGGTTGTTGTTCTTGGGAGACAGGGAATTTTACATTCTGACTGTCAGCATGGCAGTATAACAACTATTGATGACCCTGCTTGATGACAGATGGGTCTAGGTTATGGGATGTTAAACAAAGGATGGACCGACATGTGTAGCAGCTGTCTGAGTCTCACTCATTCCCTATATAACAGCATAGTACTTACAGATGTTGCTTTACAGATCCATTGTCCTAGAATTTACTTGTGCTTTCCATATCTGGTAAGGATTTTCTGTGGGTTCTCTGGTTTCCTCTCACATCTCTGGAGATATGTGATTTAGGTTAATTGACAACTCTCAGTAGCCATTTAGGACTGGGTAATAACTTAACACAATCACATTGGATTGTTAACTGTCAGTCAGCAGTGTTCACATAACAGCATGTAAATCATTTTCAGATGTGTTCAGATTTAATGCGAAAACACCTACTGTCATCATGTCTGCATGTCTGTCTGTCCTTTATGAAACAACTCAGCTCCCAGAGGACTGGTTTTGTTGAAATATGCATCAGACAGTAGTTATAGTTTGTCATTATGCAATCAGCAATCAATGGAAATCAAATTCAGTCATCTCCTTCTCCAACACACATCTTTTCAATTATCCAGTTATGTATTCCAGCAGCCCTGAAGGCATTGAAATTTCTATAGAGAAAGTAGTTTTTTTCTTCCAATATTCTATAAGTGTTGCTTGTCAATCACATTTTATCCTCAGGCCTGCATGTAGGGTTACTCCTCTTCTTCATTCAGAGTTTTAATCTGTGAATGTAGTGCACTTTTTTCATTTAGTAGGAGACAGCAAAGTATAATGTCACTGTCATGAAATAAATTAGTGTTGTCAGGCTGGGGATATTCTTGCTATTTATGAAAGGATATCAAAGTAATGAGATTCAATTTTTGGAAAAGTATTTGTGATGGGTTTGTAAGAAACATGGGAGATAAGAATTACCATTAAAAATATGCTCAATTAGCATAATGGTGATCCCTTATACTAGTGATAATATTAGCTAAACATGTCACTTTCAAGGACTACATGTCAAATATGCAAACTCTACAATTTAGGGCAGTGTTTCTCAAACTGTCCAGTGTCGTGGCCCACTTTATCCCACATAAGTGTCTTCTCGACTCAACAAATGGAAGGTGGGGGAGATGCCCTTGGTGAACTGAGTGCGACCATCAGAATTGTTTGTTGGAACAAGATTTATCGACGGGGAATTGACTCACTATCATTATAAACAAAGGGCAACCTGTGATTCAAACTAGATAAAATATAACCATAGGAAAATATGCACAACAAGGAGAAGCCACATTCATCATCTGACAAAATGTCATGTGCTACAAGAGCATGATAAGAAAATGCACAGACTCTTCAGCAAAAAGTTTCTGCCAACTTTGAAAAAGTGAATCCTTTAAATTTGTAATAACCTCAAACAACAAAAGAAAACACAAAAAACATTAAAAAATCAAAACAAATGGATGAAATACAAACAGGGGAAACAAAAAAAATGACAAAAATATGGAAATCTCTGAAATAAATAGTTTGGATGACACTGTGGCAAACTTGTTGTTGCTGTTCTTATACAATTCAGGAGACTATTCCTGGCCCTGTTTTGTTTGCGTGGGTCTTCTTTGTCTGCTCTGGTTGCTTGCCAAATCTTAAATTGTTGCATTTAAGAACAACTGTCCATTTTAAATTTGCAGAGTATATGGATGTATACTGCACATGTATGTCTTCTACAGTGGACTAACAGACATCTAGGGATGAATAATACAGTGAATTGAGAGTGTTTAAAATTAGTTCAACAAAAACATGGGGGGAACAGTTCTAAACTTGTTTGGGGTAAATTTCACAAAAACCTCAGAATGTTTTTCTTTACACAGAGAACTATAGACATATTGAATACGTTACCAAAAAGTATGGTGGACTGCAGGACTCTAGGCACATTCCAAACTTGATTCGTTATGTGGATAGGATTGGCAAGCTTTGTTAGGCTGAATCGTCTGTTCTTGTCAAATGTTTTTCTAATGTTCTATTTGCTTTGTACCAAGTGCTGCTGGGATAGGCTCCCCCACAAAGTGAAAAGGAAAAATGTGGAAATATACCATACCATATATTTTCTATGCCCATTTAAACCCAAGCAGAGTGGCGGGGATCTGGAGCATATTCCAGAAAGGGATAAAAAATAGGAATATTTCCAAAAAATATGCACAATAAGCACTTGAAGGAGAAGTTTTCACAAACTTCACAAAGTTTTGGGATGAGATTTCAGGGCAGCTAGCTATTTCCTAAACGAATAAGCTTAAAGGACTGAATGATTTCCTCTCGTTTGTTAAATTTCTTAGGTTCTTATGCTCTATGTTTTTAAGTATCTTTTTAAATAAAATTTTAATTGTGATGATGAAAAAGTGGAAAGACCCCTCCTTTAACCGTCACCTTATCGTGGTGGAGGGGTTTGCGTGTCCCAATGATCCTAGGAGCTCTGTTGTCCGGGGCTTTATGCCCCTGGTAGGGCCACCCAAGGCAATCTGGTCCTAGGTGAGGGATGAGACAAAGAGCGGTTAAACAAACCTCCTATGAAGAAAAACAATTTTGGACGGCGTTTTCCCTTGCCCGGACGCGGGTCACCGGGGCCCCACTCTGGAGCCAGGCCTGGAGGTGGGGCTCGATGGCGAGCGCCTGGTGGCCGGGCCTGCACCCATGGGGCTCGGCCGGGCACAGCCCGAAGAGGCAACGTGGGTCCCCCTTCCCATGGGCTCACCACCTATGGGAGGGGCCAAGGAGGTCGGGTGCAGTGTGAGTTGGGTGGTGGCCGAAGGCGGGGACCTTGGCGGTCCGATCCTCGCCTACAGAAACTGGCTCTTGGGACGTGGAATGTCACCTCTCTGAAGGGGAAGGAGCCTGAGCTAGTGCACGAAGTTGAGAGGTTCCGGCTAGATATAGTCGGACTCACCTCGACGCACAGCTTGGACTCTGGAACCAATCTCCTTGAGAGGGGCTGGACTCTCTACCACTCTGGAGTTGCCCCCGGTGAGAGGCGCCGAGCAGGTGTGGGTATACTTATTGCCCCCCAACTTGGAGCCTGTACATTGGGGTTTACCCCGGTGGACGAGAGGGTAGCCTCCCTCCGCCTTCGGGTGGGGGGACGGGTCCTAACTGTTGTTTGTGCGTATGCACCGAACAGCAGTTCGGAGTACCCACCCTTTTTGGAGTCCCTGGAGGGGGTGCTAGAGGGCATACCTTCTGGGGACTCCCTCGTTCTGCTGGGAGACTTCAATGCTCACGTGGGCAATGACAGTGAGACCTGGAAGGGCGTGATTGGGAGGAATGGCCCCCCTGATCTGAACCCGAGCGGTGTTTTGTTATTGGACTTCTGTGCTCGTCACGGATTGTCCATAACGAACACCATGTTCAAGCATAGGGGTGTTCATATGTGCACTTGGCACAAGGACACCCTAGGCCTCAGTTCGATAATCGACTTTGTGGTCGTGTCGTCGGACTTGCGGCCACATGTCTTGGACACTCGGGTGAAGAGAGGGGCGGAGCTGTCAACTGATCACCACCTGGTGGTGAGTTGGCTTCGATGGTGGGGGAGGATGCCGGTCAGGCGTGGTAGGCCCAAACGTGTTGTGAGGGTCTGCTGGGAACGTCTGGCAGAGCCCCCTGTCAGGAGTAGCTTCAACTCCCACCTCCGGCAGAACTTCGACCACATCCCGAGGGAGGTGGGGGACATTGAGTCCGAATGGGCCATGTTCCGTGCCTCTATTGTTGAGGCAGCTGACCGGAGCTGTGGCCGTAAGGTGGTCGGTGCCTGTCGTGGCGGCAATCCCCGAACCCGCTGGTGGACACCGGCGGTGAAGGATGCCGTCAAGCTGAAGAAGGAGTCCTACAGGACCCTTTTGTCCTGTGGGACCCCGGAGGCAGCTGATAGGTACCGGCAGGCCAAGCGGAATGCGGCTTTGGTGGTTGCTGAGGCAAAAACTCGGGCGTGGGAGGAGTTTGGGGAGGCCATGGAGAATGACTTTCGGACGGCTTCGAGGAGATTCTGGTCCACCATCCGGCGTCTCAGGAAGGGGAAGCAGTGCAGTGTCAACACTGTATATGGTGGGGATGGTGCGCTGCTGACCTCGACTCGGGACGTTGTGGGTCGGTGGGGGGAATACTTCGAAGACCTCCTCAATCCCATTAACACGCCTTCCAATGAGGAAGCAGAGCCTGGGGACTCAGAGGTGGGCTCCCCCATCTCTGGGACTGAGGTCACCGAGGTGGTCAAAAAACTCCTTGGTGGCAGGGCCCCGGGGGTGGATGAGATATGCCCGGAGTTCCTCAAGGCTCTGGATGTTGTAGGACTGTCTTGGCTGACACGCCTCTGCAACATCGCATGGACATCAGGGACAGTGCCTCTGGATTGGCAGACCGGGGTGGTGGGCCCCCTCTTTAAGAAGGGGGATCGGAGGGTGTGTTCCAACTACAGAGGGATCACACTCCTCAGCCTCCCTGGAAAAGTCTATTCAGGGGTCCTGGAGAGGAGGGTCCGTCGGATAGTCGAGCCTCGGATTCAGGAGGAACAGTGTGGTTTTCGTCCTGGTCGCGGAACAGTGGACCAGCTCTATACCCTTAGCAGGGTCCTGGAGGGTGCATGGGAGTTTGCCCAACCAGTCTACATGTGTTTTGTGGACTTAGAAAAGGCATTCGACCGTGTCCCACGGGGAATCCTGTGGGGGGTACTCCGAGAGTATGGGGTACCGGCCCCCCTGATAAGGGCTGTTCAGTCCCTGTACGATCGGTGCCAGAGCTTGGTCCGCATTGCCGGCAGTAAGTCGAACCCATTTCCAGTGAGAGTTGGACTCCGCCAGGGCTGCCCTTTGTCACCGATTCTGTTCATAACTTTTATGGACAGAATTTCTAGGCGCAGCCAGGGTGTTGAGGGGGTCCGGTTTGGTGGGCTCAGGATTGGGTCACTGCTTTTTGCAGATGATGTTGTCCTGTTTGCTTCATCAGGCCGTGATCTTCAGCTCTCTCTGGATCGGTTCGCAGCCGAGTGTGAAGCGGCTGGGATGAGAATCAGCACCTCCAAATCCGAGACCATGGTCCTCAGCCGGAAAAGGGTGGAGTGCCCTCTCAGGGTTGGTAGCGAGATCCTGCCCCAAGTGGAGGAGTTCAAGTATCTCGGGGTCTTGTTCACGAGTGAGGGAAGAATGGAGCGTGAGATCGACAGGCGGATCGGTGCGGCATCCGCAGTAATGCGGGCATTGCATCGGTCTGTCGTGGTGAAAAAGGAGCTGAGCCGCAAGGCGAAGCTCTCAATTTACCAGTCGATCTATGTTCCTACCCTCACCTATGGTCATGAGCTATGGGTAGTGACCGAAAGAACGAGATCGCGAATACAAGCGGCTGAAATGAGTTTCCTCCGCAGGGTGTCTGGGCTTTCCCTTAAAGATAGGGTGAGAAGCTCAGTCATCCGGGAGGGGCTCAGAGTAGAGCCGCTGCTCCTCCGCATCGAGAGGAGTCAGATGAGGTGGCTCGGGCATCTGATCAGGATGCCTCCTGGACGCCTCCCTGGTGAGGTGTTCCGGGCACGTCCAACCGGGAGGAGGCCCCGGGGAAGACCCAGGACACGCTGGAGGGACTATGTCTCTCGACTGGCCTGGGAACGCCTTGGGATTCTCCCAGAAGAGCTAGAAGAAGTGGCCTGGGAGAGGGAAGTCTGGGCATCTCTGCTCAAGCTGCTGCCCCCGCGACCCGACCTCGGATAAGCGGGAGACAATGGATGGATGGATGGATGGAAAAAGTGGAAAGATAAAAAGTAATTGCAAATTACATATTTTACCAAACCTCATTACAGTTAAATTTGTTGTAACTATTGTTAGTACATCAGAAGCATCTTTGCAGAAAATCTTCTTTGATTTTCTGTCTGGTGCAAAGAACCATAAATAATATGGCTCACCAGGGAAGCCCGGAGTAATCACAAAATCAATTAGGGAAATGCTTGATTAAAGAAAAAGTTAAATATAATAAGCAGGAATCTAACCCAGATTTCTTGGTTGAAAGGCAGGTGTGCCGACCATTACAGCACCATCACAACTTCCTCCTATGGTAGCTCTCACTGTTGGATTTCATTTCACTAGCTCCAAAACCTACATGCATTGTAGCCATTCACGACTAAACTTGAGCAGATCTCTGTGAATTTAAGCTCCAAAGTTAATATGTATATTGTATAATGAATAAAAATGCAGAAAATTATATTAGTAGCTGATTATTCAAATAGAAGTATTACTACAGCATTAATTTACTAATGTTTGTTTATTGGTTTTATTAATAACATGAAAAAATCCTGACATTTATAGCAAAATTATTCAAAGACTATATTTCATATTTTGTTATGTCACTCAAACTTGAATAAATAAAATCAAGACAAACAATGTGACAACTGGCCAAGTTCAGTTCTTTAGTATTTGGAGAGCCCCATAACCAAAGTGACTAAAACATCTACAGTATATTGAGCTAAAATCTAAAGGAGACTATATTTGTAGTACTTGAAAAATAAATTGATGCTTATATTAGACACTAAACATATATGGAGCTCATTCTATACATCAATAAAATAGTGAACATTCAGATATAGAAATACATTTTCACTCTACACTTAAAGATCTTCGTCAATCTGTTTCTGTTCCAAAGTTCAAAGCTAGCCCCATTTGGCAATGGCACCTTAGAGCTGCAGAGAGCAAAATGAGACAATAAGTTAATTACATTTTGGTGATAAGCACAAGTTCTTAGGGTGAAGGTCAGTGTATAATGATGTATTTCTATAAAACAAAGTCTTTTAAATTTTGATTAAATATTTATATCCATAAAGTATGCGAATGACTGCGATGACTGAATTTGAACTGGATTAAGTGGATTCAATAATGGATGGATGGATTATTCCACTGAAGCAAATACATTAAAATATAACCTTCATCTCCATGTCTATCATCTTTAAGATTCTTTTGCCATTTCAAAATATTTTACAATATTAAATATAAAATCAGTTTTACTAATGTTGCAAGGCAATGCTCAGTGCCCATGGAGTACAATATAATATGGTATCACAGTGACACCAGTATGCTCAAAATCTTAACTTATTTCATTTGTGTACATATAATGTTTATCACTGTAGTCTGAACATTAATGCTATGCAAAATGCCAATACAAATGTTGCAAATGTCAGTGTTTCTCTGTAATAATAAAATAAACATTTAAGAATTGTTAAAGTATGTTTGTGCTTATTACATTATGTTAAGGTCAACTATACAAGACACTATAAATTTAGTATTTTTAGTGATTAGATTTTTACCATTGAGTAATATCCTGAGAACAAATCAGCAAACAAACAAACAGTAACAATACTTGAGAGTGATTATGAGCTGACAGATGCTTGAAGGTTTTTGCATGGATTAGCAGAACATATGGACAGAAAGTAAGACTGATCTTGGTTAAATCCCAGCTGAAAGCAAAAATGCCATTTAATGAAGTTTCCTTTTAATGAACCAGATAAATCCTTACTATTTGTTGGTAATTCAACAGTTTCTCTGCAAAAATATGTGAAGAACTTTGTTATGTAATGGACAATTATTTATTTATTTATTTATAAACCTATTTGTTTTAATTTTTGTCATACTGAAACTCCGAGTTTGTGTTAGATGATTAGAAGATGGATGGATAGTTGGATGGGTCAAGAAAATTTATGAATAAATTCTATTTTTTAATAAGCACTTCTCTCTTTAAGTTTTCATTTTACTTTTTTTTATAAAGCAAGTAAGCATGATCAATACTTACTCCTTAATATCACAAAAACAAAAGTGGTATGTATTTGAGGGTACAACTGCATAGCATATGCAAAAGTGCATTGTTTGCAACAATGTTTCACTCTGTACTTTTATAGAATATATCCATCCATCCATCCATTATCCAACCCTCTATATCCTAACTACAGGGTCACGGGGGGTCTGCTGGAGCCAATCCCAGCTAACAAAGTGCGCAAGGCAGGGAACAAACCCCAGGCAGGGTGCCAGCCCACCGCAGTTATAGAATATATGTTATCCTAAAATATACTATGATTTGGTTTTGTCCTAGAGTTACCAAATCTTTAATAAAAATAAGCCAGAAAAGCTATTCTAAGTTTATTTTTGAGCAGATTGGACTTTTGATTGATGAATGAGGGGGAGAGAGACAGGTCTTCATTTCAAAAAGCCAATCCCGTGCGATTGTCAATGTGTTCTCCAGTTCATGGTGTACGTTGTTTTTTCCATTTATTTAACAATATTTTATCAAAAAATGAATGCATTTTGCAATTTTAAGCATACAAATGGATAACTGACAAGTGTATAATTCAACACAAGTAATGTGAGATTTTGTTTTTACTATGGACATTTTTCACAACATTTGCCATTGTACATCATTGGAGTGTGAGATCGACAGGCGGATCGGTGCGGCATCCGCAGTAATGCGGGCATTGCATCGGTCTGTCGTGGTGAGCCTTGCGGCTCAGCTCTCAATTTACCAGTCGATCTATGTTCCTACCCTCACCTATGGTCATGAGCTATGGGTAGTGACCGAAAGAACGAGATCGCGAATACAAGCGGCTGAAATGAGTTTCCTCCGCAGGGTGTCTGGGCTTTCCCTTAAAGATAGGGTGAGAAGCTCAGTCATCCGGGAGGGGCTCAGAGTAGAGCCGCTGCTCCTCCGCATCGAGAGGAGTCAGATGAGGTGGCTCGGGCATCTGATCAGGATGCCTCCTGGACGCCTCCCTGGTGAGGTGTTCCGGGCACGTCCAACCGGGAGGAGGCCCCGGGGAAGACCCAGGACACGCTGGAGGGACTATGTCTCTCGACTGGCCTGGGAACGCCTTGGGATTCTCCCGGAAGAGCTAGAAGAAGTGGCCGGGGAGAGGGAAGTCTGGGCATCTCTGCTCAAGCTGCTGCCCCCGCGACCCGACCTCGGATAAGCGGGAGACAATGGATGGATGGATGGATGGACAGCATTGGTTATCATTGACTTGTATTATATCATAAATTGTTTTATTTCTGTTCTGCATGAACACATGAGATTAAAGTTTTTTTCTCTGCCATCAATACAAACTAAATGGGGCATATATATTGTGACGGATTAAGGTCTCCGTGACCCCTTGAACCCTCAGACTAGACGTCAGACACCAGGTAAAAGTCCAAATATTTCTTTTATTTAGACAATAATGTGCACAAAGCACCCTCCACTCCCCAATACTCATATAACTAATCAATAAACAATACACAATAATCAATCCTCCACTCCCAGACGCGTTGCCACCCTTCCACCCAGCTCAGCTCAGTGTCTGGGCTTTCCCATAGTCCTTTTATATCCCTTGACCCGGAAGTGGTTCCTGGCCAAACCCACAAGTCTGTTTTCCTCCCGGGTCAGGGTAAACAGTCCTTTTATTCATCCCGGGAGCACGTCGCTCCTTCCGGTCATGTGATGCTGACGCACTCCTGGGTTATAGGGCACACAAGAGCCCACTAGCCCCCTTACAGCGACTCCCGGTGGCCCCCAAGGTATCCAGCAGGGCTGTGTATATAAACTACAAAGTCCATGAGGCCCTGCTGGAACTCGGGGCACCATCATGCTGTCCGGAGGGCTCCTCCTAGCGGCCTGGGGGTGGCGACCGGAGTCTGTAGCTGGTCGTCCATCACAATATATATATATATATATATATATATATATATATATATATATATATACCGTATATATATATATGAAGTACCATTTTGGGTGGAATACACCTTTAAAAGACCATTGGAAATTATTATAACCAGCTATGTAAAAACTGCTTAAGACTATGAGATTGGAAGCTTTCCTAGTGATATTATTTTGATCAATTAAAACTATGTAGTATATAAACTGTACTATTGGTAGAGCTTAAAAAAAATCCTTCCCTCAGAATAAAAGAAAAAATTTTATGCACTGAGAAATCAAAATAATTTTAAAATATACACTACCGGTCAAATGTTTTAGAAGACCTTTTTTTCCAATTTTTTTTTAAATGTAATCAATTGAAATGCAACTAATGACCTAAACTAGTGAAAAGGTAAGCAGTAAACAGCCAGAGGTTTAAGTTTAAAGTTTAGATTAGCAAAAACTAAAAAAAGGAAATTTCAGAATATTAGATATGGGTCTTGTAGAGGGAACAGCTAATAGGTTATGACCTCCAGATATTCTGCAGCAATTAAAGTAAATTAAGCTTTGCAAGTTGAACAAACAATTTGCACAGGTGTCCCAACTTCTGTTAATACCTTAAAAAGCCCCTGTCTGTCTTAAACCAGAGCTGGAACAGACTGTGTTACTACACCTTCTGAAGTACAAATGGATCAATAGTCCAGTGATAATGGCAAGAAAATAGCAATGGAATGGGCAGAGCATTATTACTCTTTGAAGTGTGGGCTTTCAATTTAGAGAAACTTCAAAAAAAAAAAAAACGAAGTGTTAGAGAGTATGGTGTCCTACACAATCTAAAGGCAATTGGAAACTGGAAGAAACTGGCAGATCCAAAGTCACAACCCAATCAGAAGACAAGTTTCTATGGGTCACCATCTTGTGTGATAGGCTCCTCACAGCACAACAACTTTAAGCACATCTTAACAGTGGCCAAAAAAGGAGGGCCCATTTTCTACTATGAAAAGGAGACTTTCTCCATTCTATAATAGTACATAGCCAATATTTCAAGGCCACTATTTTGTCCTTTAAGGAATGGTTTTCTTATTGCCACTCACCCTGTCAAACCTGCAGCAAAGTCTCCTCTTCACAGTAGAAACTTTTTTTTAACCATTGGACCATTACTGTTGGACTTAAAAGAGGGAGAAAGTTTGCAGAGAAATCAGGACAGATTTTTGAGTACAGTATCACTAAATGTCCTGCCTCTCATAGCAGACAATTGAATAGAGAGTAGATCAGTGCTGGAAGACTTGAGAGAATGAGCTCTTATGTACAGTAGTAGAGTTGAAGAAGAGCTGAAAGATAATATCACTAAGCATTATGTATGTCAATATGAGGAGTTTACAAGAGGTTAATGGGAGCCAGGAATTTAACAGGAGTAAAATGTTTGCAGATATGAGTGAATATCAGGGCTGATAAATTCTTGATGTTTTGCACTTTTTTAGAAATTTAACAGGGAGACCAGCGTATAGTGAATTTCTGTAATCCAGATCTGAGATAATGAAAGCATGAATTAAGAGCTCTGCATAATGGGAATTAATAGAATAATGGAAACATAAATGATTAAATGCTACTTTAGTTAAAGAGTAAACATAACACTAAGCATACAAACTGCACAAAAATAGATAACTAATGTTAATGTTAATCTACTGTAAATAGATAGCAGTAATGTAACTGAGTCCTCTCTCAGTTTAACTTGGTGGGTGCTGAAGTATGTTTGGGTGTTATCAGCACAGAAATTGAATTGCAAAGAATGTCGAGAAATAGTAGCAACCGGGGAAGCATACATATAATTAAAAAGAGAGCCTTGTGAAAAAGCACCACACTGTGACGTATGCTTTCCAATAGAAATAAAATACTGGTTATCAAATAAGGGAGGACCTGAACCAGGCTAAATCAACATGTTAAATTCAAAGATGAGGCTGAAGACAAGAGAGTAAAATGTTAAAATTTAACCACGTCAAAAGCAGTACTGTGATATATAAGAAAAAAATGTTAACAAAACCAGAATTGGCAGAATGAAGGAAGTAATTTATAACCCAAAGAGCAACTTCTGTGCTGTGATGGGAGCGGAAACATGATGGAAAGGCAAATAATTACCAGACATATGTGCCTCTATTATAACAAATTATTACCAGACACATGTGCCTGTAATTAAGAAACCACTACCTTCTCAGGAGCCTTTCAAAGAAAAGAAAGCTTAGTGATAGGTCTATAAATACTAAGAATGGCAGAGTCCATTGAGAGACTTTTTAAATTGGAATGACAGTGGCAAATTTGAAAGAAGGAACAATGAACACACTGTTTATAATACAAGGAATTAGAGTTGAAAAAGTAGGAAGACAGGCTTTAGGCATTGATGTTGGGTTTTGTTCAAGTGAGCAGGAAGAGGTATTGGATTTCTTGATTAATTCATAAATACAGTATATACAAGATTAGTGGGAATAAAATGCATGTTGTGGGATACAGCCCGGACACAGACAGGTAGACATCGTTTTATCACCCAACACACGTTTATTTATAATATGTACAGTGCCCAGTGCCGCAGCACCAATCACCCCAAAGTCCAAGCCCTCAACAATGCCTTTCTCCTCTCCTGACTGCCTCCACTCCTCTCCTCCAATAATCCGTCTTTCTCCACTCCCGTCTCCAGCCATCAAATGGAGGGAGGTGGCCCCTTTTATCCCAATCCCGGACGTGCTCCAGGTGCCTCCTGATGATCTTCCGCCGGCCCTTCCTGGTGTGGCAGAAGTACCGGCTGTGCACCTGGAAACACTCCGGGTGTCCCTGGTCTTCGTCCCCCCAGCACTTCCGGGTGTGGCGGAAGTGCTGAGGGTCAGGGCTCTTCAGGCATCCGGGCGCCCCCTGGCGGTGACCACGGGCCCCTGTAGGGTTGAGCTTCCAAGCTCTGTTCCCGTGGTCCCCATACCATCCAGGGCAGTTGCCTGCTCGTGCTCCAGAGAAGGTGTAGTCCCTCTTCCGGTCCTTCCGGGCGTCCCGGCTGGGTACAGCCCCCAGCCGCTTGCCATAATGTATAGTAAAAATTTTAATTTGAAAAAAAAAAAAAAAACCCTCAATAAACTCATTGCACAAAGTAAGAAAACGAGAAAGTGTAGACAATGGGGGATACCAGAGGTTATTAATGGTCTACTACAACCTTCATTTACAGTACTAGAAAACTCATCTCATCTAGTGGCATAGTGTATTACAATACAGTATAGTGATATACTTACTGTTTAATTAGATCATAATAAACTATGTTGTGCATTGTAAGGCAAATTTTCTCCTAAAGGCGCTCAAGGTGCCACTTGGCTGCTTTCACATAGCTCATAGTTGTAAAGTGAAGCAATGTGAGTGAATGGAACAATTATGGTTTTCAGTGGGATTAAAGTATCAATAATAGTAGTAATAAAAAACATATAGTTAGATACAGTTTGAAACTAATGTATTAAACAAAAATGAAGAGGTAAAAAATAGAATCACAACTCTTATTTTTATAGCACATTTTCACACACAGAATGTAGCTCAAAGTGCTTTACAAGATGTCAAAAAAACAGTTAAAAGCTCAGAAAAACAAATTAAAATTAGATAAGAATAATAAACTCACAGCTCTAATTGACTTTCATATATACTCATACATTATGAACTTTCACGTTGCATGGAATTCTGGGAAACTTTGTTTTAACCTAATTTAAGAAAATGTAGTTAAGAACATTAATGTGCAGAGTGCAAATCAAATGAGACAAATTTCATATATTTTACTTTATAACAGTGATTTGTGAAATTAAAATGTTGTCACACACGTGCGATTGGTAGACAGCTGAAGGGCCTAAATGATAGTAATTCCACTCCAGACCCGGGGGCGGCGGGGTATGCTGACTGTCTCTCTTAATCTCTTTCAGACCATTCATGGGAAATCCTGCAGGGTTCTGGTGCCAAGGATGACGCTACTTTCAGACCTGATGACGTCACTTCCATTTTCCGGCACCAATGATGGTGTCACTTCTGATCCCCTGCAACGTCACTTCCGGTTCTGGCGCCAATGATGATGTCACTTCCAATCCTGACAATGTCACTTCCGGTTCCGGCTCCGATTACGTCATTTCCTTTACCGCCCTTTAAAGCCACCATCTTAACTTCATACTATCAGTGCTATTTTGGACTCAAACCTGTGAACATCTCTGATCAATTTACTTCAATTTTGCAGCCTGGATACAATATACGGTTTGCTGCCCCAAACCTTCATGTCTGTGACTCATCTTTGTGACAATGTATAATATATAAAACATACATTACTCTTGTATTTCTTTTATATGTTTGTGATTTATGTAATTCACAATATTTAATGACTGTAGACTATTTAGAAAATCAAGTCAAATTATCTGTTTCCTGATATTCTAATTCAATACCAAATTCATTTCTCTTCAGGTGCATGCAGTTCTAATTCTAATTCCAATTCCAGGAAGTGAATTTACCATGCATTCTCTATTCAGTTCATGAATGGTCCCTACTCTGGTCCACATGCTGTGAAAGTACTACTAATTTGAATTTTCCATAAGCTGTGAAGAATCAGGGGGCTCATGTATAAACGGTGAGTATGCACAGAAATGTTGCATACGAACGTTTCCACCCTCAAATCGCGATGTATAAAACCTAAACTTAGCGTAAAGCCACGTACATTTCCACAGTACCTCATACCCTGGACTACGCAAGTTCTCTGCTCGGTTTTGCAGACTGGCGGCACCCAGTGTCAAAGCAGTGCTACTGTTCCTGTGTGGTTACCCTTTCTTTCTTAGATCCACATTCCTGACGCAGCTTTATAAATACACTGAAACTAACTGCATATTGTTTATTAGTGTAATGCATCTGATTGTAATTAGCCTGTAACAATATAATGGTCCAGGGAATAGTCATAGTGTTCCAAATACCATAACTGCTTTAGTGTTGTTACTCTCACTGCACCTTCTTCTTCTTCTTTCAGCTGCTCCCATTAAGGGTTGCCACAGCGGATCATCTTTTTCCATATTACTCTCACTGCACCACTCGGAGTATTTATATCACTATATCTGAGTGGGGAATCACAGCTCTACAGCAGATGATTGGAAAGAGATTATCGATATACAGCATCAAGCACACGCTGCCTCAGCCACAGCAAAACTCTTCAGAGCCTTTCCTGTACGGACCTCGCGGTTCAGAAACAGTTTCATCCCAAGAACTTTAAACGCACTCAATCAGTCCGTCAAGTGCTCCTTGTAGAACTGTTTGTACTTATAATTACAATTACCTCACTGTAAACTTGCACTACAGTTAAAATATTGCACAACCTGCACCACTTTATAAAGCGCGTATTTACATATGATGACGATATAATTTTTAAGATGAAATGCAGCAAAATATGTTGATTATATTATACAGATAAAACTTTAACTTTATTTAAATAATCTGTATTGTTAATAATTAAACATGTGACGACACAGTGCCGCAGCGCTAGCTAGTTCATGGATTGTTCCTACCTCGTGCTGTATTCTTGCTGGGCTGGCGCGACACTGGAAGGATAGATGGATAGAATAATTAAACATGTACTACGAAGATATTTCAATGTTCCTTAAACGTTTTGAAGAATCATTGTTCTAAACTTACAGATGCTTAGCTTACAGACGTCTATTACAGAGCTGATTGTGTGGCGATTGGGTATTTGGAGAAAGAAAAGTAAGGACAGGAATTGGGGGTTAGTACGTTTGAAAGAGACAGTACTGCTACAATAAAGTATTTCATAGAAGGTCGCGCATGGCACAGCAAGCATCTTGCGTGAAACATGAACAATCACTGTGCCACCGTGTTCCCATGTTTAATAACATGCTTTCATTCCTATCATCATGAAAAAGATATCACGCATACATCTCAGTATTTTAATTATTCAGGGAGCTGTAATATTACGAATGTAATGGATTCTGTGTCCTGTCGGAGGAAGAGAAAGCCCGGAAGCACGTAGTGATTCACAAACATAGAGCACATAGAAGATCAAATACAAAACAAAGCATTTAACGTGCTACTTTAGTTATGATGGGATTTGAGAAACTACTAAATTAAACGATTTTAAGATGAAGTTTATGATATTCTACTTTAATGACAAAATAAACTATGTGATTAAAGTGGAAATTCATTAAAGTTGACATTTCAAGCTTTTTTCCCACTGTGTGCCTATTTTTTTTCTCTGTACCCTAATAAGCTTTCATATGACACTCAGACAATGGGCTACGACTCGCCTTTTCACGGCGATTTTGATATGTGACAACTTCTTTTTTATTTCGGGCACTGTGTGACTTTGTGAACTTGAGCTTTCGAGTTTCTCCACCACACTATATGTCACTCGATCAACTTTCTTTTGTTGATTATACCACTGTTTAAACCAACAAATAGTACGTTTTTCCTTGCCTACACTTGGTATTCTATTCACGCTGATCGGGATTTAAGTAGTGGAAGAACGTGGAAGTTGGCAAACGCACAGATTTATGCATCTGGATTTTTCTGTGCGTACACAAATTCCCGCTTTTGTGCTTACGCCATGTTATAGTGTGAGTTCTACGCATGGCATTATTCATGAGCCCCCAGGTGTTGTGAGAAATGAGTGGAATTCATTTGTTGTCAATTGTTTAAACTTTTCTAAATTTTGTCTTATTTTTTTCAAGTGTGCAGAGCCCAGCACAAGTCTAGGGAGTCAGTTATGTTTTATCTTCAATGTACAAAATGGCACAGAAGGATTAGCATTTATTATAGCCATAGACCATTGTGTGGTATGTCTGTCAACCAGAAAGGAGCACTTACTGCATGTCCTTCAATGCTCACACCATCATTTGCCTTCATTCATGAAACATTCTTACTTTCCTGTAAAGATTAGGTGACTCCAAGTAATGGGGACAGTTCCCGAGATTATTGTCTTTCATATTTTATTTCTGAGTATGATCTTCTTCTTCTTTTGGCTGCTCCCGTTAGGGGTTGCCACAGCGGATCATCTTTTCCATATCTTTCTGTCCTCTGCATCTTGTTCTGTTACACCCATCACCTGCATGTCCTCTCTCACTACATCCATAAACCTTCACTTAGGCCTTCCTCTTTTTCTCTTCCCTGGCAGCTCTATCCTTAGCATTCTTCTCCCAATATACTAAGCATCTCTCCTCTGCACATGTATTTCTGAGTATGATAAGAGTAGCAAAAAGAAGACAGTCATCAGTGACTACTGAAAGTAGTGAAGCAACATGCAAGAAGACACGAAATGAATAGCTTTATCTGTCAACTTGAAAAAAAATCTACTAATCCTCATCTTTGTGTTTCTACAGTGCACTTAAATTAAGCAGAAGATTATGTTCTTCACATGTGAGGGGGATGGAAAGGATTACAAGAGAAGTTAAACTATCTGATTTCACATCCTATATTAAGCTCATGCTGCTAAAGTCTTTGTGATCACTCAGAATTTGGTGGCTTTCTTCTAATAATTATTCAATGACTTTGCACCAAATGCAAGTTCATAAATGGCACAAAAACTTGAGGAAAACTGTTAATTTAATCAACAGGAGAAATAGTTTTCACAACCTAAATGTATGCATTCATTATTCATGTTTATTTTTTAAAACAATTTTGTCATTATCGGTATTTCAGTGTTAATCTTCCATTTTTGCTGTCTTATAGAATTGCAGTGGGGCAGACTGCACATCAATTGAAAGGCATAATTATTTATGCAGATGATTCAAATAGTCTGAATTATTTTTAAAAATTGGCCTAGTTACTATCTACTGTATGACTGCAATTGTACTTTAAGCTAAATTATCATGTGGCTATATCTCAGTATTTTATATACATCTTCAAATATTTAATACTGTCTTTAAATATTACTGGTGTAATTAAATATACATATAAATCTTTTGAAGTTCTTTTAAAGCTATTCTGAAATGCATCTGAATGATTTAGAAATAACTTTAAATAAACTACTAAATTAAATATGTGTAATCTATTTCAAGTTATCTTGAAATGATTTATAGATACCTAAAAATATTTCTGTAAGACCACAAATGATTTGGATTTTGAGGCTTTGTATAAACCTCAAAACCATCAGCATCACTGCTTGAACCCACCATAACACATATGATATTCATATTGTAATATTATTATTTTAATATTCTCTATTTAATAAATGTGGCTTAAAGCAGTGAACATAATAGATATACTATTAGTGATAAAGTACCAATTTAATAATAAAAAAACTTTAAAGTTGAGCACAATAAGGGTAATACTATAGCTACAATAGCCGCAAGACTAGATGAAAATTAAGAACTTGTGGCCTTAACAATAGAGCTACCTTATGGTTGACTGGATTGTGGTGAATGGCAGTACAGTATTGTGTCTGACTGTGATATTATCTTTGTCGAGGGCCATTCTCCTGCTAGACTTGAACCTATGACCAAACCTTGCCATAAAAGGACATATCATGCTTGATTAGGACTTTTCTTTAATCCATTGTGTATTAAGAAATTACTTTTGACAAGATACCTTACTTTGCATCATTTTCTACAAAACTGGTAGGGTTAAATAATTACAGATTTAGAAAGCATGCTCATTTTCCAAAGCTGATTGAATTGATTCCATCATTAAGGTTTTGGCTGTTTTAATGCCAGTGCCCTTCCTGACACTAACCATCTCTGTTTATCTTGGCTTGGTACCAGCATCACGTTGGGGTTCTTTGATCCACGGTAGAAACTTTGGATGAGATGTATGAAAAACTGGAAACCAAAGAGGGTGAGAGAATGGTTTTTAGTATAGTGAAGGATAGGAACAATGCTGGAAAGGAATTTATGCAGATAAAGCAAATTAGCAAGGTGTGGTATTGAGTGAACATGATAGGATCAAGCATAGATGGAAGAGGTATTTTGAAAAGCTGTTGAATGAAGAAATTCTAAGGGTAGTACTTGGGGATTTAGTGCCAAATGAAGGGCTAGTACCAAGAATAAGAAGAGGGATGTAAAGGAGGCACCGAAAAGAATGAAAAATTGAAAGGCAAGAGGACCAGCTAAAATGCCAGAAGACGTTTGGAAGAGTTTAGGAGATGAAGAAGTAGATGTGTTGTGGAATCCAATGCAGAAGATCTATGAGCAGGAGGGAATACAAGAGGAGTGGAGGAACAGTGTGATATTCAGGATTTTGAACAATATAGAGGGATAAAGCTGATGTCACACAAAAATAAAATTTTAAGAAAGGGTTATAGAGAGAAAGCTTAGGGAAGAGAGCACCATAAGGAGCAGCTTTTTTATGCTAGGGAGAGTGAGAACTGATGCAGGCTTTATATTATGACAGCTCATAAAGAAGCATCAAGAAAAAACAAACAGGTTTGTATAATGTGTTTATTGATTCAACAGAGTGCCACATCAAAAGGTCTGGAGGTGCATGAGAGAGAAAGGAGTACCAGAGAGTTATGTGAGGATCGTCCAGCATTTGTATGAGGGAGTGAGAACTTGAGTTAAAAGTAGTTTTGGGGTAAAAGACCCCAGTTAGAGTAGGTCTGCACCAGGGATTATCTTTAAGTAATTACTTCTTGGATCCAGTTATGGATGTGTTGAGTCATGGGATAAAGAACCAATCCCCTTGGTGCTTGCTTTTTGCTAATGACATTGTGTTGTGTAGCACCTGAAAAGAAGAAGTTGAGAGGAAGTTGGAAGAATGCAGAAAGGCTTTGGAAGATTGAGGATGGAAGATAAATAGGAACAAGACACAATATATGAGGTTTAATGATGATCAAGATTCAGAAGTTAGCCTGTAGGGAGAGCTATTGAAAAGAGTGGATAAATTTATATATCTAGGTTTAGTGGAGGCCCACAATGGAAAACTAGATGCAGGGATAGCATGCAGTGTGGACAGGATAATTGGAAGAAGGTATCAGGAGTGTTGTGTGATTGAAGAGGTAAAGGTTAAAGGTAGAGGTTTAGGACAGTAGTAAGACCAGCAATGATGTATGGAGGTGAGGTATGGGTAGTAAAGGAAGTGCAGAAGAAGTTGGATGTGGCAGAAATGAGAATGTTGGGATGGATGTGCTGATTTACAAAGAAGGAAGGAATACAAAATGAGACAATCAGAGGTGCAGAAGTTAACACAGAAATTCCCTTTAGCAAAATAAAATGAGGCAATTTTAAAAGAATAGCTACTTACCGACTGAAAACTGAACTGCGTTTTTGTGACAACAATAGGGGATGTTGGAGGCGTAGTTACTCTTCTTGTCCACTCTTTTTGCATAAATTTTTCATTTAATAATGAGCCAAAAATAATTATGAAAAATCAAAAGCCCAACACTGTTCAACGGCAACAGCATTAAAATGCAGCCAATGGACTAGACTGCCTGTGGTGCTCTCTTTATTTTGCCTGGAGGAGTGAACAATTCAAAGTTTTTACTGATGCATGCACACTGTAAGAAATACAAATCAAATGCATAAAGGTTTGGGGTTTTTAGCCCTGTATACTGTAAATAATGGTCAGTAATTTCAAACAAAATCATCAGACACATAAGGGTGGGTAGATGGACAACTTATAGGGTTGGACCGGAAATTAAACAGTGGGATGCTGGGAAAAGCGTGGTGATGGATGGGTAGCTGATGTCATCAAATGGGGACCAGAGGGTAGAAAGGGACCCGGAAGTGCTGCGGTTCTTTTAGTCGTCTGGGCGGGATTATGGCAGTGGTGCTTCGTTCTTTCTGAGAAAATAAAAAGAGAGAGGTTAGTACCCAGCCGTTGTCCCCTGGCACGACTTTTCGCGGTGCACGTCGGGGTCCTTAAGCTGCTCCCCATGCGCTCGTGTGTGACAACATTATTTTTTTTTTTGGATGCACATTGAGAATATAATGTCAATCAACACAGTGAACTTTGGATGCAAATATTATAAAGTAATATACGGAAAGAGTGATTGCAGATAGCTAGTAGTTAAAGTCTACAATGCCAAGTAAAAGCTGTAAACACAACATAATTAATGGTTTTGCCACAGTCTTTCCATTTCAAATCCTTTAATGTGAAGACAGCAGTAATGAAAAAAAATCGCTTTGTATTCTTGGATGTTGTTGTGGCTTGGGGGGCCGTAAACCACCACAGACGCCCATGCCTTTTGCAGTTTTTTTACTTTAATATAGACACAGTGGTTGACACATAGGTTAGTTGCACCCAATCTTTGTCTAATCGGAGTTTGCACATTCACCCCATGTCTTTTGAGTGTTTTCCTAGTGTATTCCAGTCTTCCTCCCAGTTCTCCAAAGATGTAACTTTTTAGGTAGCTATCGATTCCATGCTTTAGCCTTTTTGATGGACTAGCATCTTGTTCAGGGCTGTCTTCTGCCTTGTGCCCACTGAGGCCAGGATGGTCTCTGGCCTCCTGCAACTCTGAAGTAGATCTGATTTGTGGTTGTTATCTTTTCTTAAGTTGCAAGTTTAGTCCCTGATAATAACTCACTATGTAACCCTAAGCATGTCACATAACCTGAATTTATTCAAATTCTTAAAATATACAGTATATATAAACAGTTATAACATATCTTTGTGTTTGTAAAACACCTTAGGATGGTATTTGTTGAAGAAATGTTACTATTCCTGAATGAAAAAAGGAAGTTCATTGAGCATCCATTGCCCATATAGCCAGTTTGTTTGCAGCAAAAGAATAGTTTTAATATTATTTTGACAAACCTGTCAGAGTACTATTAGACCATTATAAAAGAACATAAAGTAACATATTTTGTGTCTGCACTTGGCAATAGAACAGTTAAGATCTTACAGTAAGAGTTATTATATTATTAAATTATGCTGAGAATCGGTTTCTAATGTTTATTTGATATATGTAATTGCTTGTTTTGTGAAACCCATTTATGGTATGTGCCAGGTAATTTTTTGTTAGTGCTCCCATATTTTTCAGCACCTCTTTCATACTTACGCGCACACGCAAGTTAACATGTCTTAGCCTATCTGAAATACAAGTGGTAAAAAAGCAAGAAACAAACCTAACAAAAATAACGTGAGATTACTTTATACACCACACCAGTGACTGCTGATATTTTCCAGAGCAGTGCCTGTTATTTTTCAGCCCTTTGATTGCAGTCCTAATGGAAGAAATGATCTAGCACATTACATCGATCATCATAAAAGTGAATTTACTGGCAAAGGCTAACATCTAAATAAACGATAAATTTAAAGCATCCTGACACACTCCTGCTGGAAAGGAAGGGAGCAACACCAGAGCAGCTTTTAGGAGGGACACTTTGATGAATGGCTTTAAGGGAGACGTAACCACATTAAGCATTACTGGCTAGAGATTGGATGACAACCAGGTACTATTTGTGCATCACAGGGGATAGCAGTTGTCTTGCTTGCTGATTCTAAAAACCTACTGGAGACCTGAATTATTAGATGAAGCATGTTTATTTTTTTATGGTGCTTTAGAAATGGTTGCTTTTTAATATAAAGCTTTAACACCTGATATACTGTAGCTAACAAGGTTCACAGATTTTACGATATTTATATTATAAACTGTCTTGATGATATGCCATTCATTATTTCAATAGTATATCAGCACAAATTTAAAACTTATTTTTCTGACTTTTTACATTTTTACAATAATTACACAACAATTGCAAAGTGTAATGCTATTAAACATGATGTTAACTTTCTGAACAGATTTATTCAATACAGGGATACCTAATCGCATGCAGTAATCAAAGATCGATAATATCCACCAATCCATCCATTTTTGAACCCTCATCAGATGCAAGAAATTGCTAATCCTAGAACAGGCACACACACATAGACCTACAAGTGGATGTATGAAAAATCCATAAAGACACAAGGAAAACATACAAATGTGATACAGTTAGTGACCTAGCTGAGATTAAAACCTCTAAATCTAGCATATGGGTGGGCAAATATTTGTGAATAAAATGTCAGTAACGACTTATACAGTACAGGTGTGCCTAATAGTCCAGACAATACGGCAGTTGTTAATAACAAACATTAACTTTATAAATACATGGTTTAATTATAAAACTATTTATTAAAAGGTATTAAGAATAATGCCTAATTAGAGTGTAATTTTAAAACAAAGTGATTTCATTATGACGTTGTCCTAGAGATGGACATACTTCTGCACAAATTTTTAATATCAACTGACATGCTGGGTGTTGTAACAATTCATTCATAGCAAACATTTGTATCTGTTAACAGTTCTTGCTTTTTTTCCTTGGCAGTGGCAACACTAGTGTTGGTGTCACCCAGTGCAGTGACCAGGGCTGAATTAAGACTCCCGCTGGGTGACTTGATGAACAGAGCTCCTTAACAGAGAGCTGATCATACTTTAAACAATGCCGTATGTGGACACCTGGCCGTTTAATGCTGCACGGTTATTCCGATTATTATTGGTGTGCAGAGATCCGACCATTGCATCACGCATGAGGGGAAAGGATTGTCCCTAGTGGTAATTTCAGCTCATGGACACGCAATTGTTTCTTTGAGTGCGGTGGGTCCTTGGTGAAGTCACCCAGTACGTTCCACTAGTGATAGTGACTGCTGGTCTCAACTGCAGGTGACCTCAAAGAATGATTCCATGTGCACAGTAAACTTGTAAAGCTTTGGAAACACATTTTGAGCACTTTGCAGTCTAAAGAACTCAAGCAAAGAAACTTTGGTATTTGTTTTCTTTGTGTTCACTAGTGTACTGGGGTTCCAAGACTCCTGGCACATAGTCCACATTAGCAGCAAAATGAGATGAAAAATCTCTTTTGCACCACCTGAAGTCCAGAATGTGAGATTCACATTGATCACTAAGGACACCAATCTGAGCTGCATGCCTAGTAAAGTTTATACTTCTGTCTAAACATTGTTCCTTAATATTGTGAAAATTAACAGGTTTTGCATTTTATGTCTGAATCAGATAATATATATAAAAGGTGAACAATGGAGAAAAATATAAATATTTTAACAATATTGTACTAAATTTGAAATGAACTGCTGCTGATAAGTACGTTGTACTCCTCATCTCACCAAACATACGGGTTGAACTACAGGAATAAATACACTTTGGTCAACCCCACTACATGAAAACCTTTCCCCTTCTACCTTCCTTCTTTTACATTTAGAAATGCCACTGATTATAATGATTTATGTGTAGACCCAGAGTTACACCCCCCGATAAACTCAACTATGCACAAACTCATTTACTTTGAAACTGCACATGATTGGTAAAGTCAAACCAAGCAGCTAAAAACATTGAAATTTATCTTTGCCCCTCGATGTGACAGTGGTACAGACTGGCAATATTTGAATGGTAACAACTTGGTTTATTTAATTATTTTTTGGATGACATTGCATTGCAACTTACTCTCTTTACACCATGTAGCTTACACCATCTTGTTAAGAATGAGGGCTTATAAATAATTCTATGAGTAGCCCATGTCATGGGTCAGATCCAGCCCTCGGTCATTTGTTTGCCATCCCTAACCTAGAGCTATGAACTAGCAACGCAAACCATCATGTGTCTCTGCCTGGTAGTTATTTAAGGTAAGAAAGACAGAACTTTTGAGGTAAGGTAGTCATGCATATTAGTAATTACACTGATAGAGGGCTGATGTGTTTGCTGTATGTTTATTAACACATGCAAGTGAGAATTCCACTGTATTCTGCACACGTGACAATGAACATAAACATATTATTTTATATTAAATTATAAAAAGTATAAAAATGGTACAATTGTGTTTTATTTAGTATAAAAGGTATAGAAAGTGATATGTCTAAGAGAGGGAAAGGGCTGCTTCTAGGCGTTTTCAGGCCCTATAATATTAAACCCATTTTGGGGCCTCCAGTCCCCATCCACCAGCAACAAGCCCTGCTGATAAGAATGTTAATTAATGTAATGACACATTTTAATTAACATTTTAAATAAAAGTAATAACACTGCTATTTTGTGGATATCAAAAATAATTTAATTGAAATGTTTCATTTACTGCGGTGGGTTGGCACCCTGCCCAGGATTGTTTCCTGCCTTGTGTCCTGTGTTGGCTGGGATTGGCTCCAGCAGACCCCCGTGACTCTGTGTTCGGATTCAGCGGGTTGGAAAATGGATGGATGGATGTTTCATTTATTGTTTCTTGTACTAATATATCAGCATTTCCTTTCCTGCTATACACATCTTGAAAGAATAGAAGTTTCAGAAGTTTGTAAGGCTATTTACATAATTTGAAGGGTACCTTTTTATGAAATGAAAATATAGGCATCTGTGACATACTGTAGTTCTTCTCAGACAATTGATAAAAGTGTCATAACTTAGGTTTCTGTTATCCTCACTACTATATATTATACTGTGCCTAATTGCTGAAACACCATGATCTCTGTAAGCTGGGGGCCTTCCACTGACTGCGAGGCCCCAAGGGGTTGCTTAGCTTGCTTATGCCAGGAAACAGCCCTGCAGAGAGGCATTTCACAATGTAGGTAGTAATTATGTGAAACACAAAACCAAGTATTACTGTCTGAAATACAGTATAGAAATACATAACAGTAGAGAGCTGCCAGAAATATGATAAAGAAAATGTTCTCTTTCTTTAAATTTTAATACCCCGTATCTTGCACATCCACACTCTGTCCCAGTTTCTCTTCCCTCATAAATCTCCAATAAAAATACAAGCTCTTTTTTTTCTGATTAACCTTCGCTCTACCAAAGCAGTCACATTAAAAAGAAACCAAACGTTATGTGAGCACAAAGCAGAGACAGCATTGCTGGAAAGACCAAGAAGGAAATGCCTATAAGTGTTCACTTTAAATGAATGTACTTATTAAAGACCAGGATACCTGCAGTCATATTCTTTCATATAACAAAAACTGTCATCCTCAATCGGGGTAGTGACCCCCGTATTGGACATTTCCTAGTAGTGACTATTGGAACAGGGGTCACCAACTCCAGTCTTCGAAAACCACCGTGGCTGCAGGTTTTCATTCTAACCCTTTTTTTAATGAGTACCCTGTTTGTGCTGCTAATTAACTTCTTGTGAATTCACTTAAATTGAATTTTTTTTTTTAATTTCTTCATCGTTCCTCTGAATTGCTTCATTTCTTTCCTTAAATGGCACCCAAACAAAAATTAAATGTGAAGTGAGGGAGCCAACAGAAGACCAACTAAGTCAGGGCCTCAAACTCCAACCAATTTCACTCCAACCAGTTGCCTAATCAGGCATCGATTCTTGTTGTTAATTAAACCCGTTCTTTAATTCCGTGGCTTGTTGCTGCTCTCATTGTGCAACAGCAGACATTTCTGAAATTGTTGATTTTCTCTTTTCTAAGAGCTCTGTTAAAATGTTTTGGGGACCTGAGAAGATCGACATTCCTGAGACCTTCACCTTTCTTTATTTTCAGATATTGTATGATGGACACCAGTTGTTTTGGCTCATTTTGTATCTCATTATTGTTTGGCTGCTAATTAAGGAAAAAGAAACAATTAAGGGGCTGATTCTTTAAGAACAAGTCAATTAAAATTAGTTCAAAAGAAGTTAATTAGCAGCAAAAACAGGACATTAATTAAGAAAAAGGTTAGAATAAAAACCTGCAACCATGGTGGTCCTCCAGGACCAGAGTTGGCAACACCTGTATTGGAATATCTTAGTGAAATTGTGTGATGTGGTGCCTCATCTCTTAAAACAGGTAATTACCAGTTCTTGCTTGAACCTTTTTTTTTAACGTATCCTTCTTATTTTCCCATTTTACATTTATTTTCTGAGCTTCTGATCAAGAAACCATGTACAGTAGAACCTCTGGTCACGAACATTTCCGAACACGTACAAATCGGGTTACAATCAAAAAGTTTGCCAAAATTTTGCAACTGTTCATGACCACACACTCTGGTGGTGAACAAAAACACTGGTGGCCAGTTTCCCTATGCGCGTTCATATGCGCCAATGATTTCCCATTCTCCTTTTCCCATTTTCTTTTGTTTGCGTATACAGGGCCTAACAAAGCAGCTGATGTTGCAAAAGGAGTTACAATGTTAACCAAGCAGAGGCCTCAAGTGCTGGAAGCGGTGGAAAAACTGTTGCTAGTGTGGTTGAACGAGAAGCAACTTGCAGGGGATAGCGTAAGCAACCCGATCATATGCGAGAAAGCCAGGAAGATTCATGGAGATTTGTTGAAAAAAAATCCTTCTTCGAGTGGCAAAGGTGAGGAATTTTGAGCCAGTAGAAGATGGTTTGAAAAGTTTCACAAGAGAAGTGGCATTTCATTTTTTTCCCTGTTCTTAAAGCTTAAATGTTTACAGTGAGCAGTTCGTAAGGGTCTAGCGCGAACTCTTACAATGTTAGTTTTCTCTGTTGTTGTTCAATGTTTTTACATTTAGTTTACTATTACACTGTGAATTCTATGGTATAATTAACTATTTTTGTGCTTAAAAAAATATATATTTACATACAGTTGGTACGGTCTGGAATGGATTAATTGTATTTACATACAATCTTATGGGGAAATTCCGTTTGGATCGCGACCAAATCGGGTCGCATCCAGAGTTTTGGAACGAATTTCGGTCGTGACCAGAGGTACCACTGTATACTGATATTCCTTCTGTTTGCGTTTTAGTCATGATTATGTCATCTTTCTTTGCCTCCACAGTTTCAGAAAAACAGCCCATTGAGGACAATTGCCTCCGCCCCCTTTCTAGTCCCAAGATTGTAAAAACCCAGCCACCATGAAGGAGGTGATCATTTATTGACTGGACACTTGAGAAGACAGAGCTCCTTCAAACCCCAACCAAAGTGATCCTAGACACTTAGAGGAAGTATTTCTGTTGTATAGAACGCCAGTGGGAAACTCCTTTTGTTTCTAATTGCATCACTGCATCTTTGTTGAACTTAGGAAGTAAATGCTGACGGCCAGGTGGACGCCCCAATATTTATGTTGTCTTTTGACCCATCATTCCTTTGGACAAGTACAATCTTCACAAGGTCATCATTAAGCAGACTTGTAGCTTGCAATGAATGCTATTAACTGCTGTTATATTTGATATAAATAAAGTTATTTAGTTCTAATATTTAACATGGGCATTTTGTTGGTGCATGGATATCACACAGCTCAGGTTTAACTGTTGTCACTAAGTGCTCTAAACTGACAAAATACAGAATGTTTACTCCTATATGTGTTTTGTTAAAGTACATCCTCCCAGCTTATGCTCACAGGTATCTCCCCAGGTTTTGCACTTTGCTTATTGAGTGAACGATCTAAGATGTTGCTATAAAAGATATTCAGTATTTGATGTAAAAAATGTGCCTTTAACTGTATTTCAAAAATAACCAAATGCAGATGCATACAGCAGTAGAAACATAAAAAAACAAGAATACAGACTCACAGGACAGATGATACACCCCATCAATCAATAATCAAGACAATCAATAAGCAAATAAATAAAATTAATATTGTAGTTTATATATATATTATATATTGTATTTATATACATATATAGTTTATTTATAGTTCATTTCAAATTGAACTGGAAGAGTACAGAAGGAGGAAGCATTGAATTGTCTAATAGCAGTGGGCAGAATAGATACCAGAGGATCTTCTTAAAACACTGTGGTAGAATGAGCCTGTGACTAAAAATGCTCCAAAAGAGCACCTCCTAGAATGAAAAGCTAAATATAACCTAAAACTATGAAAATGGTGAAAAAATAAAAATAAAAACTAAAAATAATAAAATATCTTAAAACTAGACAGACAATGTAATTACTCTATCCATACTGATCACATAATCAAATTAACAGCAGATGAATCTATGCACGAAATGCAAGGAGGGAGGGCCATTTCTAAATTTAATCTATCATTATCAGCTACATGTTACAGAAAACATCTATCATAAACTTATGTAGATCAGATTGATAAATAGAGTAGTTAGACAATATTATTTCAGTAAATGGAATTTGAGTCTAAAAATGGTTGCACTGTACATTTCTAGCCACCATGACTCTGCAGGATCAGGGGTATTTATCCCTATTGTGGAGACAGGGGATCTTCTGAGTAAGTATTCATCTGCATTTTGAGAAATTTCTGAAAAAGTCTCAAACTCATCCAGTTTATTTTTTTTTTCACATTCAGAGTTACAGGATGTCAAAGTATTTGTAGGCAGCATTAGGCATAAATCAAGAACTATTCCTGGTTGGAATGCCAGTCAGTTGCAGCGAATATTTGAGCTCACACCTCACTCTCACAAACTGGGTTAATTTAGTGCCACCATTTAATTTAATATCTTTGAAAATATGAGAGATAATTGAAGCACCAGTTAAAAAAATCTGTTTGGATTTACTTAGAAGCAACATATGGTATGGCTCAGAAGCCAGAGAAAACAGTAATAAAAACATCATGGCCAAAACAGAACCTAAACTTTCCAAATAAAAGATACAATCATCTTCCTTAAATTTGTTTTAAAAGTTGTTTCTTACATTTTCAAACAACACAATGACAACATAAATAGTGACACACAGCCAACATAGGTAACAAATGTTGAAACTTACATGATCAGCAACAGGTGTGTCAGTGCCATAAACTACATATCCATGAAAATAATGTAGGAAAACGGTGACACCAGGTGGGATTAAGTAAAAATAAAAAGTAGTAACTGAAAATATCAATTTCTAG
Source organism: Erpetoichthys calabaricus (assembly GCF_900747795.2). Lineage (NCBI taxonomy): Eukaryota > Metazoa > Chordata > Cladistia > Polypteriformes > Polypteridae > Erpetoichthys > Erpetoichthys calabaricus. The sequence goes on from NC_041395.2 coordinate 70,863,780, forward strand.
TGTTGAAATATTAGCCATAAATAGTCACCACAGATCTTGAATGTAATGATGACATTCAGACAGACTTCACACAATCTATGTAGCCTTTTAGAAGAGTGACCAGCTATAGTACATCTGTTAGCCACTGTATTGGTTCTTTTAAGTTTTAAGACCAAACAAAGCTTCAGTTAAGGTTTCATTTCACAGTAGTAAGGGACTAATAAATGTAGTATGGGCAGTACCTATAGTACAGGGGAAATTGCCAATATCCTTTTGTCATGTCAAGGGTGGATAAATAGCATGCACCTCCCAAGGAGGTCATTGACTCAGGCATTGAAATGGGAAACCTGGCTCAGCCACAAAGTTGTTGTACAAGTGCCAACTACTGTTTGGCTTAGGGTCAAAACAATTGAACTGGACCACAAGCTGTGACTTTCTTCAGTAACCCCCAATTCTGGCATTCTTCTGATCACCAACTCCTCTTTGCTTCCAGGAGTCCGGAGGGCATTCATGCACTATGATCCTGGGCTCAGTGACAATGTTGTGAGTCATGAGGGTGGTCTGCTCAGGGTTCTTGTCCACAATCTCCTGTACCAAATGGATGGCATACTTCAATTCCCACTTCTATTGCAGTGTGAGTTGCTCTTCATAACTGAGAATTAAACCTCCGCAAAGAGCACGCAAGAGTATAAGAGTGAGAGTTCTCCTCCTCCCTCTGACTCCATGGTTTTAATAAATTTAAATGATACAGGTACATGTTCTCCAGTGGGTGCCAGTTGTGCAGTAACACAATATTCAACCAACCCCTTCCTCTCCTTTATCTCATACAGCCCCTACCAGGACACTAGAAGCTTTGAGTGGGATGTGGGGACCAACACCAAACCCTAATTCACTGAACAAAACTCCAATAGGCCTGTACCATGATTGTACAGCCTGAGTGCATTGAGCTTGCTGTAGTTGTCCCTTTAGGAGGGGTGTACTCTGATGAGGTACTTCTACACAGTTGCATGAGGTACTCAGTTATGTTGATAAAGAGTTGAAACTTATATTATTATATTATTATTATATTATTATTATATCAGCCCTGCATTCTGAAATCCAAATAACAGGTAGGCTAGATTTAAATTTTACATCATTTATCTCACATCTCCACTAACATTCCTTCATGGGCCTATCAGTAAACTCACCAGGCCAGTACTGCTTCTAAATACTGTGGAACATTCCTATACATGTTTTGAGACTCACCTGTCTTTCTATATTGATCCTTAATTCTTAATTCTTTTTCATTGATTTTTTTCCTACTGTATTCTGCACATTTTACTACTTCTAGACTTCTTTAGTCTTCCCCAGAAGATGACCTTGTGGATCAATGGGCACAGCCTTCTCTGACCTTTTGCTGGAAGTGCTCTAACTCTCTCTCTCTCTCTCTCTCTCTCTCTCTCTCTCTCTCTCTCTCTCTCTCTCTCTCTCCTCTGGCTCTTGGAAATCATCTTTTTATAATATGATTCCTGGAGTTCTCCACACGTAGAATTAATGGGTCTTCCAGCCATAAAATTGAAAAATACACTTTATTCACCAGGTTACTGGGTAAATTAACGTTATAGGAACTATGACATGGGAAGCTTGGTTTCTCCTCTATGCTTTCATCTTTCTCTGTGTAGGTTCCAACTAACCATTCTGTGTCTTCCAGCTCTCACAGGGCAGATGTGCAGAGTGATGGTGGTCATAACTGAGGGTTGTCTTAGTTTTATATAATCTTGAAAGTTATCACTATTGTCCATTCATGCTTATTTTGGTTGTAAATAAATATAAAATAATAAACACATTTCATTCTTCATTTTATGGCATGAAACATATACCATTTAGCTGTAGCCTGTTAGCATAAACATGGTGATTATTTCATCAGCAACTTAACAAAAAAGATTTGAATGTGAACCTGCTTTTGCCACTGGACTTATGAATTGCCAGTCCTTCTAGACTTTTCTTCTCAACAGACTGCAAACTTGATCTAGCTCTGCAGATGTCTTCAGAGAAATCATTGTATTACCCAATGATCCACAAGTACTTTTTCTTTATGAAAGCTGTATTTTGAACTAAGCAGTAAGGCTTCTGTCAGCTCATCACTAGTCTCTGAGGGAAAGTGCCTCCTCATTTCATTGGCAAACCTGTCAATCATACGATTAAAACTGTGCTTGTAATATTCTTATAAGGTTGCCGAAGGTAGATGTTCTGTCAGAGTTGCAACAAAAAAATCCTATAGGCAGTGGAATTGTTGCGCCTGCTTGTGTTCATTTGATGAGCAATGTCCAGCAAGTACTTAGATATGGGCCTTTTGCCCACTTCATTATGCCATTCCTTATATTGTTTTTTTCAAGATGGTAGCATTCACAGAATCAGAGTCAGATGTCCCATAAAGAAAAGCTTTATGTTGGATGACAGTGCAGCTTCTGCTGTAATTTCAGTGATTCTGAGTAGATTTTCAAATTAAATAGGATGATAATTGCTGTAGATGAAAATTAATGTGCTTGTATGATTCATGTGATGTTATACCTTATGTAGTGTCGACTGATTTTTAGACCAAGACCTGTGCATAGGGGGACAAAATAAGTTGAGAAAAGCCACCTACCACTTGAGCAGTTGCCAGAAAATTGTACATCCCACGTCCATGTTTGTGACACTTGTGCAATGCTTCATATGAAACAGCAGAGGAAAGGAGGAAAATACAAGGAGTCTTTAAATGAGAATCTATTGGTGAAGCGAGACAACCCTGTCCCCTCCAAAAAAAAAATTTATAGGTTCTTTAAACTAGCAGAGTTTTGATTATAGGGCTAATAACCATGCTAACATCACCTCAAACTTTTACAGAAGTGTGGTCGAGAGTCTGCTGATGGGCTGCATTACCGTCTGGTATGGGAGCTGCTCTGCCAGCAGCCGGAAATTACTACAGAGAGTGGTGAAGGCAGCAGAGCACATCACGGGCAAGAGTCTCCCTGCCACTGAAGACATTTACCTCCATCGGTGCTTGTGTAAGACAAGCAGCATCATAAAGGACCACAGCCATCCAGCACGCCAGCTGTTCTCTTTGTTACCGTCTGGCAGACAATACAGGAGTCTGGCTGCTCGGACTACAAGACTTAAGAACAGTTTTTACCACCAGGCCATTCGACTCCTCAACAGCAACACCTGAACACTTACATACACTTACATTACACCTATATTGCATTACATCTACATTGCACTACTCAAACACAAACTGTACCTGCCCACACTCTGAATACTGACTGGAACATGCATCTGCACTTTATGAAATATGCATCTGTACTTATAAAACAATAACTGTCATTTGTACTTGCTGCTCATTCAACTCATATTGCTCTATAACTTCTTTTAAAACGTACACATTTTATTTTATTCGGCTAGTCTATTTTTAATTTGTAATTTTTTTTTTTTTAATTATTTTTAGCTTTATTGGATCTAGGCTGAGTGGCTTGTTTTTCTCGTTATACACATTTCATTGTATGTTGACCCTGTGTTAACCTATATATGACAAATAAACCTAAACCTAAACCTAACCCCACCTTGTAAAAACCCTAACTGTTCATAAGCTTAAAAATAGAGAAAATAAACTTTACTCATTCATGGAAAGGACTCAGATGTCCTAGCCGGGCTTTGAGATTGGCTATATGGCACATACTTATTATATATAGTATACAGAGCTGGGAGCTTGAGGAGACCTGAGAAACTGCTTGAGATCTATGGGGTTGTCATTTTTACAATTAAGACATCATTCAAAATTTCTTTTGTTTGGAAAAAAGTGTTTCAATGGACTTATGTTGACATTATTTGCATTTTTTTAAAGTTTCAAATCTGAGATACTTTCTACATAATTATTATTGAACCTTTCAGTGTTTCTATGTTGATATTTTTATTTATTTTTTTATTATGTTTCTATTTTACCTCCATTTTCTGTTATAGTTGACATGAAGCAGTGCAGGGTTGCTGTGGTCATTGTCAGGGGGGTCATACTGCATGATGTCATCGACACAACACTTTATAAGCAGACACCACAAATTTTACAGTTCCAAAGTTTGCAGATATGATAAAAAAGGACATTGCCTGTGTTTTGATTGGTGTGTACACCAATATAAGAAAGGAATGACCGCCACCGTGGCAAGGAGCATATAAAGAGGACATTTTTGAGGGGCTACTTCAATTAATACACAGCAGCACAGGCTGAAAAAAGAAGGAAGGAAGAAGGAAAAAGAGGCTGTTATGGGAGAGCTGATCTGGTCAGCATCCATCCATCACTAAGGACTATGTGATACCTCCATGGATTATGTAGATTTTATTGGCCAAACAAAGAGAGAAATGGAAGATATATGGTGAAAAGTGGACACAGCATCAAAGCAAATGATATTTAAAATTAATTAAAATAAAACGAAGGTGGAGCATGAAGTTTGAACAATACATATTTGAAAAGGTGAACATATTCAAATACTTTTGAATGACAATAACTCATTATAATGACATAAAAACTGAAGGGCCAGAATCCCTGCAGGAAACTGATCCTGCTTTATTTTTAAAAGTTTCATCTATTCAAAACAACTATATTGGAATGTTAAATTTAAAATTTATAACATTGTCATTAAACCAGTGCATGCATCAGAGACTTGACCGATTTCTGAGCTGTTGAAAAAATGTGGATAGTTTGTAGTGAAAGATATTGAGGATGATTTTCAAGCTGTTAAGAGAGTGAGAGAGATTAAGAGTGTGCTTTTAGGAGAAATGGATATTGTGGAAAATGTACAGAGAAGAAAGACCAGGGGTCTCATGTACAGTATAATGCCATGCGCAGCAGTCATACTAAAATAAGACAGACAAAACTGGACTTGCACAAAAAACTTTGCATGCCAAAACCATCCGTAAGCCAACTTCCATGTACGTCCGCTAAATATATCCTGGTCAACGTGAAATTTAAGGCACATGAACGCGGTCCCGACTCCTCCCAGAATTTTGCATATTTTAATATATAAATCAATATAAATAGCCCTTTCAGTTAAGTGTTTTGTTAAAAGATAATGGCAAAACACGTATAAAAAAACGAATTTCACCACATGCGAAGTGGAGGTCCTACTCAGTGGGGGCAAGGAAAAACATACTATTTAGTGGCTTAGGCAGTGGTATGAGCAACAAAAGGAACCTGATGGAATGACACTCAAAAGTTCAAGTTCAGAAAGTTGCACTGTGCCCGAAATAAAAAAGAAGTGGTTAGATTTCAAAGTCGACATGAAAATGCGAGTCATAGCCCACCATCTGAGTGTCATATGGAAGCATATTAATGCACAGAGAAAAGTAAAAAAAAAATAGGGACACAGTCAAGAAAAAAAGGTTGAAATGTCGACTTTAATCTTAAAATTTCTACAAATCTCATAAAATAGGATGTTATGAACTTAATCTTATAATTGATGTTTAAATTACTAGAGTTTCTTAAATCCTATCGTAACTAAAGTAGCACATTAAATGCTTCATATTCTATGTGTTCTATGTGTGTAAATCACTCCGTCCTTCTTAAATGGGCTTTCTCTTTTGCAGACAGGAGCACACAGACACTGATTGCCACACAGAATACATTACATTCATGATATTACAACTCTGTGAGCATTTTATAATACTAAGATGTATACTAGATATCATTTTGATGATGAAATGCATTAACACTAGAATTACCAGAGTCTACAAAAAAACTCGTAGATCCGGCCCACCTTAAAACCGTTCTCAGCTCTCTTTTGTCTTCGAAATGTACCGATTAACACGAGCAGCAAGCAGCCGGCTATTCCATCCCCCACCGCCGCAGAACGTTCACTAAGTTTTCCCAGCTCATGTCTTGTTTGATTATCTGGGAGTGACTGAAGTGCTGGAGTTTTAGAGTGGAAATAATAGATCGCTATTTGGAACACACGCATTTCATGTGTGTTCCGTTTCTACAGTAATCTGTGTAAACATGGGGGCACAGTGGCAAGGCAGTAGCAATGAGCTGGCACACCATCCAGGGATTGTTCTTGCCTCTCCCATCCAGAGATTGTTCCAGCCTCCCTCAAGATTCTTGGTGGGACATGCAAGAATCTGACCCTTGAAGAAATAATTTATTGCAGCAGTACTGTGTCTGTCAAACGTACCAACCTCCAAGTCCTATCCTTCCATTTTCTTTCTCCAAATATAAGCTCTATAAAGATGTAAAACTGGCTGTAAGCTTAGAATGTCTATTCTCCAAAACTTTTAAGGAACTTTGAAAAACCTTCGTTATACATGTTTAATTATTCCATCCACCTCTCCATCCAGGGTCCCAGCAAGCATATAGTGCGAGGCAGGAACAATCCCTGAACGGGGCACCAGGTCATAACTACTGCTGTGCCACCGTGCCCCCATATGTTCAATTATTAACAGTATACATTATTTAAATTGAGTTAACAATTTATCAGTAAAATGTAATATTCATACTTTAATGTATTTCATCATAAAAATAGCTTATGGAAATATTTCATGGAAATCTAAATCAACTTAGTAGCCAGTCATCATTATCAATTCTATTGAATTGAATCGAATTCCTTTATTGTCATTGTATGGTACAATGAGATTCAATATGCAAATCTTCCATAAACTTATTATCCTATATAATGATATAATAACAATAATAATAATAATACAATAAAAAACAATGAAAAATTTACAGTATGAAAACACAAGTATAATATACATGTACTGTCTTTAGAGTGCAGATGGTGCAAATGGTTCATGAAGTGGCTCAGGTTGTGCAATATTACAGTTGTAGTGCAAATTTTCAGTGAGGTAATTGTAATTAACAGTTCTACCGGGAGCACTTGATAGACTTGAGTATGAGTATAGTTCTTGGGATGAAACTGTTTCTGAGCCTCGAGGTCCGTGCAGGAAAAGCTCTGAAATGTTTACCAGATTGGAGAAGTTCAAACAGACTGTGGCAGAGCTGAGTGGAATCCATGCTGGTGGCCTTTTTGAGGCAGCGTGTGCTATAAATGTCCTCCAGGGCATTCGGATCAGCTGCTGTACAGCTGAGATACTACCAACAGATACAGTGGGTGAAAATATTCTGATTGGTGCACTGAGAGTAACAATGCTAAAGCAGCTATGGTATATAGAATAGTTTGGCCATTGTGTGCACAATTATATTGTCACAGAATGATTACATTCAAGTGCCTTAAATTTGTAACAATATGCAATTAATTGCGATGTATTTGATAAATCCTGCGTCATTGATATGAAACTGAAAAAAGGGAGACCACACAGAAACAGTAGCACTGCTTTGACACTGGAAGCCTCCAGTTTGCAAAACCAAACAGAAACTTCTGTATGCAATGGGTGAGGTTGTCATGAAAATGAGCGTGGCTTTACGCTAAGTTTAGTTTTTATATATCTCAAAGTGTGAGTGGAAACAGGTGTACACAACATTTTTGTGTGTATTCACCATTTATACATGAGGCCCCAGATGTTTATGAATGTTAGAATGGATAAAGGAGAAAAGGTTTTTGGAGAAAGTTTCAGGGGCTGCTTGGTGGAAAGAGAAAAAAAAAACATTCAAGAAAAATGTGGTTGGATGTTGCATAGATGATTTGGGTTAGATAGGAATCAGGAGGTGGAGAACATTTGGCAAGAGTGAAACAGAGTTGTGGAGGAGGCTCAGGCTCAGCTGTAATGTGAAATAGAGGCAGAGAACACAATAAGCAGATGTGTAAACCAGAATTACAAGGAGCGTTCAAAACAATAGAAATTGTAATTGTTTGGGAAGTACTAACCAACTTTTTTGAAGTTCTTAGTTCCCAGCAAGACTTTAAAGTACGCTCCCAGAATTTAAATTTAACAAAGTGCACTATGCCACATTATGTTTCTAAAAAGTATATATTTATAATAATATCAGGGATAGAATTTATTGTTTCCCTTATCATTTTTCAACATAAGGTTTTCTCTTTTTATCAACTAAAAAGCTCATTTATCTGGTTACTGGTTTTGCACATTCTGCAGTGTTGTTATCATGGTCTCATAGTATGGAAATTAAATCTGAAACTGATTGCAAATCAGTCCAGGTCCATGACCTAAGTTAAGAATAAATTTATGCTAAAAATTCTCCATCATGTTATTTAGGTTTTTTTCTTGCTTTATTAAACTGATAAGGACTGGATATTATTACTTGTAAAGTGTTCATATATGAACATAAAAGTGTGTTAAAATCAGAAGATCACTGGCAAATGAAATAAAATAGATAGGAATACATATTGCAAACATCAAACAAAAGGTATGAGCTATAGCTGGATGAATGTACTAATGTAGGAAAACATAACAGAGGTGAAGACAAGATTTTTTTGGTCTTTATAAATATCTCACAGCTTTACTATTCTCAAAGGACTCTGCAGCTCATGACTTTGCAGCTCAGTGTTTCTTTTTTGCAAGCTGCAGAAAGAAGCATTTTGCTTATAATTGCAACAAAAGCACCTGCATTAATTCTTCTTTTGTACAATGTTGTTCATTGTATATATTTAAGAATCAGGCCTAAGAGAAATGTACCAGAAATAAGCAGAACTATGTAGGGGATAAATAAATAAAAATACAGAAAAGGAAAGAAGAACATTTTGTTCAAACTATCGTATATATTGTCAGAAACAGTGGGAAACAATGGACAATGTTTATTGTTTCTATTGAACAACCACATTTACAGTATCTGTCCATCCACCTTCAACAATTTATTCCTTTTCAAAAGTATGGTAAACCAGAGCCTATCCTGGTAGAAATCAACACAACGTAGGAGCTGAGTGAGGACTGGACACCAGTCTGTCCTGGAGAACTGACAATAAAATATTAATGTAGTTTTAAAATTTAATTTTGTTATGCTATATAAAATAGTGTATTACAGCTTACTTCCAGTTATGGAGTTAATTGAATTAAAAAACAAATAAATAAATAAATACCTTCTTGGCAAGATGACAACCATGACAATAAAAATATCATTGTAGTTAGCTAGGATTTGTCCATCCATCCATCCATTTTCCAACCCGCTGAATCCAAACACAGGGTCACGGGGGTCTGCTGGAGCCAATCCCAGCCAACACAGGGCACGAGGCAGGAACCAATCCCGGGCAGGGTGCCAACCCACCGCAGGACACACACAAACACACCCACACACCAAGCACACACCAGGGCCAATTTAGAATCGCCAATCCACCTAACCTGCATGTCTTTGGACTGTGGGAGGAAACCGGAGCACCCGGAGGAAACCCACGCAGACACGGGGAGAACATGCAAACTCCACGCAGGGAGGACCCGGGAAGCGAACCCAGGTCCCCAGGTCTCCCGACTGCGAGGCAGCAGCGCTACCCACTGCGCCACCGTGCCGCCCAGGATTTGTCCATCATGTAATAATAATAATAATAATAATAATACATTTTATTTATATAGCGCCTTTCCCATGCTCAAGGCACTTACAGAATATAATAAAGAACGGCAGAATATACAGTATATAGCATTGTACAAACCAGATAAATAAATAAAGAAGATTAAGACAGTAAATTCTGAAAAAAAAACAGACAACATAATTGATGGTCTCGCACACACACACACAGGTTACATGAGCATCTTGACAGAGAAGTAAACTGAGAGAAAGGTAATAAAGTCAAGTAGAGCTAAAAGCCTTCCTGAACAGATGAGTTTTGAGTTGTTTTTTAAAAGAATTCATGGAGTAAGCTGACCTGATTAATTTCGGTAGGTCATTCCAGAGTCTGGGCGTTATACAGCTGAAGGCCCTGTCACCCATGGAGTGTAGATTAGTGTGGGGTACAACAAGATTACCAGAATCAGAGGACCTTAGTGGGCGGGCAGGCACATAGTGATGGAGAAGGTCACTGATGTAGTTTGGTGCGAGGTTATTTAAGGCTTTGTATGTTATTAGTAGGATTTTATATTCGATTCTGTAGGACACGGGGAGCCAGTGGAGACGGAGCAGGATGGGTGTGATGTGCTCGCTGCTGCTGGTTCGAGTAAGGACTCTTGCAGCTGAGTTTTGAATAAGCTGGAGTTGTGATATAAGATTAGAAGGGGCACCTGCCAGTAGGGAATTACAATAATCGATGCGGGATGTGATAAAAGCATGGACAAGTCTCTCAGCATTAGAGAAGGAGAGGAAGGAGCGAACACGGGATATGTTACGGAGGTGAAAGTAAGAAAGTTTCTTAATGTGATTTATGTGGGCGGAATAAGTGAGGGAGGAATCAAAAATGACACCAAGATTTTTTACAGTAAAGGCAGGTCTGATGAGATCACTGCCAAGATAGACTGGGAAGGAGCTCATTTTATTAAGTTTCATTTTAGTCCCAATTTGCAGGAGTTCAGTTTTATTGCAATTTAATTTTAAAGAGTTCTGCTCCATCCAGGTTTTAATTTCACTAAGGCAGGTTATGAGCTGAGAAAGCTCTGATTTAGTTCCACTTTTAACATTGAAATAGAGCTATCATCTGCATAAAAATGATAACCCAATCCATAACTACGGATAATATGGCCAAGGGGAAGCATATAAATACAGAAAAGCAGAGGACCGAGGACAGAGCCCTGAGGGACTCCTTGTGTGACTGGCGCTGAGCTGGATCTGCTTTTGCCAAGACTAACAAACTCCTGCCTATCAGTCAGATAGGACTTGAACCACTGGAGGGCAGTGCCAGAGATACCCAGCATGTTCTCCATTCTGGACAGTAGGATGTCATGTCTAACAGTGTCAAATGCTGCACTGAGGTCTAACAGAATTAATATGCTAGTTTGTCCAGAGTCTGCTGCCATAAGCAAATCATTGGTTACCCGTAGCAGAGCAGTTTCACAGCTGTGCCGCACCCTGAACCAGACTGAAAGGGTTCCATCAAATTATTAGAGGTTAGGTAATTGGTGAGTTGGGAAGCTACAACACGCTCAAGTGGGTTACTGGAATAAATCGCACAAGAATGGCAGAGGACAGGGTCAAAGAAAGAAAGATCTGACAAACATCCGAAAATGGGAATTTATCCCAGCATGCCAGGGTGTATGGGAGGTAATTTACTAAAGGAAACCTAGAGAAAAACAGGGATATCTGGGGGCAACACATGGTCCCTATCCAGAAAAACTGAGGCAACCATACTTTGGATGAAATTTGTCCATAACACAAGTACAATATGACGTTTGTCATTCAATTAGTTGGATTGTTTCACCTTGTTAACCCAAATTTGGTGGTAGAAGCTAGAAGCAGGAACCAGACATGGATGTAGGCCAGTCTATCACAGGGTATAGCATACCCCCAATATACACAAGAGTTTAGGGGCGGCAATCAACATGACCATATATTTTTGACACACAAGGAAAACAGAACCAATATACAGTAGGTAAGCTAAGAGAACACAGAGAGAACATGCAAACCAGAAGTGTACCTTACTTAAAAAATGCTACCTGGAATGACTTTTAATAACTGTGTTTCTGCTTACATATTTTTGTTGCTATTGTTATTTACTGTAATGAAATCCTTGGTTACATATGTACATACAAACAGCTTCACCTGAGTGGTGCTCCTCTGCTGGTGATTCACAAAAGCCGGCTGTCTTTTTTGTTTCTTTTTACTTTCTTTTTATTTATTGTTTATTTTAGTAGTAATAAAATTAATTAATCATGGGTGATTTAAACATTCACATGCTGGACTGTTATTAATAAAATGACAAAATGATCGGAGTTATTTTAACATAGGAATACTTAAGATGTTACTGAAGTCTGTGAACCAGAAACAACAGCAGTGGGGGAGATGCTTGTGATCCTCTTACAGAAGAGGTAAGGACTCTGCTTCTGTATTAATAAGAGATGCTGTTCAGCTGTGCTTGTAAAATGTAAAATATGTCCAGGAGATATTGAACTGTTGTGTGTCTCCCCGTTATTTTAAGATAAATCTATGTGGTTATGATGCATATGTGACTGATGCAGCTTATACTTCACACATAATTCATCTTGGAAGTTTTCTTCGAGATACCAGATATAAAGGGGGTCTCCTGATCTGTGTGGACTTATTTGGGGATCCCTATGCCAGGAAACATCTCAAGTAGTTCCTGGGGAATGATTTGCTGTTGGCTACTCTTAGTGGGATTGCCTCAGGATATCAGGTTGCATAGTCTACAGACACCAGGATGTACTTGTGTCCACCAGCCATTGGTTAGTGCCATGATTTGTATTGGCACTAACAGGGCTTGCTCTCAGTGGGTTGCCTGGGTTAGCTGACATTCTGGGCAGGAGATACAGAACTGCCTAACTTCCATGTTGATACCAGGCCAATACAACTGAACTGTTGATTTGCTCAAGCATATTATTTGCTCCCAAATGAGCACCTAGGAGGTGTGCATGGACCAGTTTGCAGATCTCTGTTCAGTATGGCTGAGGTACCAGTAGATGGAATGCACTCAAGCATGTACTGGCCATCCACCAAAACTATCATGCTGTGGGTATACTTTAGAGAATTGTCGTTCCATTTCTCCCTTGTAAAAAAAGCTAGGAAGCCTCCTGAATGATATCTGTGCCAAATGGAGTGGGTCTCCAGAGTAAGTGCCTGCAATATCAGCCCCAAGGTGGAAAGCCTTCGTTGGATGGCCCCACCCCCTCTGACCCTTCCTCTGAGGGAGGTTCCCTCTCCCCATTGTTTTGATTGGCCAAATAACATTTAATACACAGCAATGGGAATGAACTTAGAACCATAGTTTCCGCTTATAGTGGAGCTCCAACTTTCCATGGGTAGTAGCAGCGTTCCCCAGCTTTTACTGTAGGACCAGTCCCTCCCCAGGATGATGGCACATCAGGCCTTGGTTTCCAGAAACGTTGTCTGGTTGGCTGCCATCTTAACTAGTAGCTGTATTTCTTGTTCAGCCAAGGCTTGCACTATGGTTGGCAGGTTCAGCTGGGCTGGCTGCTCCATGATAAATCCACACAACAATATCAGTGTGACTCTGTAGGGAGAAAAAATACCATAAGTGAAAGTTAAGGTTTGGGGTCTGCCACACCCCATATAATTGTAGCAGCGTACAACAATACAGCACAAAATACAGAAAAAATGAAGAAAAGTAATGGCCACTGTTTCTAGGGCTCTGTAAAATTATGCTACAGATGGCTTGTTAGGCTTGTTCAGGCGCTAGGTTGTGATCGACTGCCTTCTTCTGGCAGGATTTTCAGTTACATGTTTGCAAGACAAGAAAGGGTGGGACTTCATGTTCACATTGGAGTTAATATCAGAGCTTCTCACAGCTTCTCTCCTCCATTCTAGATCTGCAACAAAGAGAGAGGTTAGATTTTGTACTGCCATGTAACCTGTCCCCGTTTCCCTTAGCGATTCAAGGCTCCCAAGTCTGCTCCCTCCTCACTTGTGTGTGTGGTACAGTGTAATGAGAAACTAGAAAATGACTCCCCTTACACTCCAGAATTAATCTCTGTGATTTTAACTCCAGCTCACTCAGCTCTGTGTTGCCAGCATATGAACAATATGTAGATATGTAGAGAGAATGCTGGATTTGTGGTATGGGAACATTAAAGGAGCTTATAGGAAGGCACCTGTTGGTACATCTGGTCACTATGCCTTGAATTTGTTTCCAACTTGCAAACTGAAACTGAAATGAGAAAAGGTGCAAATTTAACAAGTTCAGGTTTGCTCAGAGGAGGTTATAGTACAGTTAAGAGATGGTTTATCTTCTACTGGGCAGTTATTTATTAACAGCCATTCAATGGATGGATCTACTACAGTTGTAAAAGAATATATTATTTTTTGTGAAAAAATGGTAGTACAAACAAAATATAACAACTAAATGCATTTATATAGCACTTTTCTTACTACTTAAATGCTTTACATAGAGAAGGAGGAACCACTTCAATCACTACTAGTATGAAATACCCACCTGGATAATGCAACAAAAGCTATTATTGTGCCAGTACTGTCAACAACACATTAGCTATTATGTGGTGAAGTGGTGAGAGAAATAATTAGTCAATTAGAGACAAAAGATGATTAAGAGGCCAGATTGACCAGGCCATGGTGGGAAATTTAGCCAAGACATCAGGATAAACCCTACTTTTTTTAAAAAGACGCTCAGGCATTTTAATGACTGCAGAGTATCAGAACTTCTGTTTTATGTCTCATCTGATGGATGGTACTGTTTTTATAGCACAGAGTCTCCATCACTGCAATGGGGTATTAGGTCACAGAGAGCACATGATAAGTCCCCCCGATGGCCTAACTGGCACCTCTTCCAGCAGTATCCCAAGGTTTTTCTTAGATAGTCTCCAATCCAAGAACTGGCTGGGCTCAAACATGCTTGGCTTCAGGTGGATTACCTGTTCTGAAACATAGGTGGTATGGTTGCTGACAATAAAGACAATTAAGTCAAAGGCAATAACATGTGACCTAAATGATAAACTCTGCTGCAAGTAATGCAAGTAACTTCAAAGAACAAGGATCAGATAGCAGAACTTAAAAATAAGTATAAAATAGAGCAGAAAGACTGTTTTACAATGAAAACATTTCTGATGCCTGCCTTGAACTGTCTGTTTTAACAGGAAACAATCTGAATCAGTGGAAAACAGAGTTAAATATAATAGATGGAACTAAATTTTAATGAACTGAATAAATTCTACTGCTTTTTGATGATATAAGTCTAATAACTGATTATGACTTAATTAAGGATTGTCAATTATAAATTCCAGGAAGCGGTGGCCCAGTTCCTTTGATTGAAGGGGAGATGAGAGAAGTTCTGAGGAAGGTGAAGCATTAGAAAGTTCCAGAGAGTGATCACTTGAGGGAAGGGTCCTTAAAGAATGGTGTTTAGAGGTCTCTGGAACCATGTGTCAGCATTTCAATCACTCACTTAAAGAATACAAAGCTATGGAGGATCTCTAAAATTTAGCCTATCCAAAAAATAACTGTGCAAATAAATTAAACGATTATCGTCTAGTGGTCCTTACATCACTCTTGGAAAAATGTCTGGAGTAGCTGGTCCTTGCTCACCTTATTTTACAGGTCACCTCCTCTTTGGATTTATTGCAGTTTGCATACAGACAGAACCATTCAGTGGAGGTATGTTCTTAAGTACCAGTAATACACTGTGATATTTGCTCGGACACCACCAGTCGGAGACCACATCTTTACCAAATGTACTTTTATTTTGTCTTCCCTCAACACACTACTCAGTCCCGCACAACAACAATGTCTTCAGCCCCAGTCACCTTTCTCCTGGGCCTTCTGTCTCCTCGTCCCTGGGCCATCTGTCTCCTCTCTCCAGGAGCTTTGTCTTTGTCCTGCTCCTGCTCCCGACTCCAGCTCACTGACAGGAGGAGGCGGCCCCCTTTATCCTCACCCGGATGAGCTCCAGGTGCTCTACCTGACGTCATATCTTGGTGTGGCGGAAGCATCAGGAGAGCACCCGGAACCACTCCGGGTGACCCTGGAAGGATCGTCCTCCATGGGTGTGGCGGAAGTGAATAAGTCCCGGGCTCCATGAGGCTCGGGGCACCCCCTGGCGGTGACCAGAGGCCCCAACGGTCTTGAGCCTCCCTGCTCCCCTTCCGTGGGTCTCTTCTACTCCAGGGCGGTTGCCCCCTCATGGCCCGGAGGACAAATATGCCAGCACCAAGTCCTTCCAGGCGTCCTGGCCGGGTCTGACGCCCAGCCACGTACGACAACACATTTAGAGAAACCATACACCTTGTGGTATGGCAGGTCCACAGCTTTATAATCGGGAGCCTGTTTTTAATAAATAAATATTTGAACAGTCGGCGCGATCTCCATGGGTGTGCACTAACCTGTGGGAGGTTAGTGAG